>NW_026461467.1:0-6917 GCF_021730395.1 Mercenaria mercenaria | reverse complement strand
CAGTTTCGAACTTGACCTAGATATCATCAAGATGAACATTCAGACCAACTTTCATACAGATCCCATGAAAAAATATGGCCTCTAGAGAGGTCACAAGGTTTTTCTATTATTTGACCTACTGACCTATTTTTTGAAGGCACATGACCCAGTATCAAACTTGACCTAGATATCATCCAGGTGAACATTCTGACCAATTTTTATGAAGATCCATTGAAAAGTACGGCCTCTAGAGAGGTCACAAGGTTTTTCTATTTTTAGACCTACTGACCTAGTTTTTGACGGCACGTGACTCACTTTCGAACTTGACCTAGATATCATCAAGTTGAACGTTCTGACCAATTTTCATGAAGATCTTGTGTAATATATGGCCTCTAGAGAGGTCACAAGGTTTTTCTATTTTTAGACCTACTGACCTAGTTTTTGACGGCACGTGACCCAGTTTCGAACTTGACCTAGATACCATCAAGGTGAACATTCTGACTAATTTTCATGAAGATCTTGTGAAATATATGTCCTATAGAGAGGTCACACGGTTTTTTATTTTTAGACTACTGACCTAGTTTTTGAAGGCACGTGACCCAGTTTCGAACTTGACCTAGATATCATCAAGATGAACATTCTGACCAACTTTCATAAAGATCCCATGAAAAATTGTGACCTCTAGAGTGGTCACAAGCAAAAGTTTACGCACGGACGATGGACGCCGCGCGATCACAAAAGCTCACCTTGTCACTTTGTGACAGGTGAGCTAAAAATGGGTCACCACTCCAAATCAAAGGAAAAGCTTGTTAACACTGTAGAGGCCATATTTATGACCCTATCTTCATGAAATTTGGTCAAATGTTTATCTCTATTCAAAGGCCAGGTTTAATAGGTAAGTGATATAAGGTCATCATGACCCTCTTTGTTTAGTACTATGCAGAAATGTTTCCCATGATTGACTATGTGTCGTGCACATGACCATGGTTGTTGGTCTAAGGTCAAGGTCACTTGAAGGTCAAGTAAAACTGTTTTTTTTTTTCATCAGTAGGGGATTTCTGAATTACCACAAATTCTGAGTCAACATCCCCAAAAAGTACCTCTTTGTAAGAGCGAAACATCCCATAAGAAACAGATACGGGGTTTTCACCAGTTTTAAATTATTGTATTGAAAGAACATGGTTAGCTAATGAGATGAGGACTAGACAAATGATGGGAAATTTTGCAAATATGGTTTACCAGAAAAATATTTTCTGCAGATTCCAGTTACACTATTGTGGATTGACACTGTTAACTCTCTTAAAAAGAGGATAAAAAAAAATTCAAGATGAAATAAAGAGTTGTGTTGTTTTTCTTTTTCACACTGTAAGTTCAGTATACGTGTTCCATTGTTAAACCCTTACGAAAATGAAATATGGAAACAAGCTGGCATTAAGCTGCAAGGTAACTGTCAATTGATCTGGCAACAGTCTGTCAAAAAAAAAAGGTAAACTGGAAATAATCTGACTCCTATATGGGAACAAACTTCCAAGAAAAAAAAGTTCAGCTGAAAATAATATGGACACTATTTCCATATTATTTCCAGTTTTCTGGAATAATCTGCAAACTATATGACAATAACAGGCTCATAACAATCAGCATGTAAACACACTGACAATATTGTCAGCTTGTTTCCAGTGTCTGGAAGAAATCTGGCAGGAAAATGGCAAGAAACTGGAAATAAAAAACATAGTTTCTATAATCGAATTGAATGAGTACTGAGATACCAGCTTGCATACAAAAACTTAAGCAAAAAATGCTATGTGGAAAAAGGGGCTTAATTTTGGAAAAAAGTATAGTTATGGGACCTGCTTAGTACATGTCAGGTCATGACATTGAACAAGTGTGTAATTAGTTTCAATCTATAATTTTGTAAAAAAAAAACAACATAGGGGCATGTCCAATAACTTCTATTCTTTGAATAATTGAGATAAAAATTACATAAGTGACATATTGTATGGATTGGCTGTCTGTCTGTCTGACAGTACATTGGATATTAATTTTACTCAGAGCAGATTCTGACAATGCACTGGCTACACAATGGCAATACACTGGCAATATACCCATCTTAGCAATTTTCACAGCAGAACAAATATTACAAGACACCTTATCAAAATGGCCAAGTGTTGCATTTTTCCCTCCAAAACTATTTTCAGTTTTCAATAGTTTTCCAGCACTGATGGGCACATTGTAAAGGTACTTTTTCATCATTTTACAGTTACTTGTTTTCATTGTAACACAGATTCTGTCCGCAACAAGTATTTTTGCTAAAGAGATACAGAAATTTTAAAAGTCATGTATTTTCGCTACCCTGTAAAATTAAACTTTGCAGATTACCATTTCCTTTGGTTTCAATGTTATATTATTGCTAACTGAAATATTGCAAATCTGAATTTGTATTAAAATTGAGTCACAAGTAAAATGAAGGTTTTAAGTCACATTAAAATTCATATTTTAAACATTAATAAGGATAAATAGAAAAATAAATATATACTGACACTAAACTGGAAACAAACTTCCCATACACTGACAATGCTATGACAATACAATGGTAATAAGACAATTTTCCTAGGGGGAAATAAAAAAATTAGTAACACTGAGTAGTAAGCGATATATTGGGATACTAGTCAATCTTTAGCTCAGTAGGTAGAGCGTCGATCTACGGAACATGGGGTCGCGAGTTCGATCTTAGGACAGGGCTTAGTTCTCTGTGACTATTTGATAAATGACATTGTGTCTGAAATCATTAGTCATCCACCTCTGATTCATGTGGGGAAGTTGGCAGTTACTTACAGAGAACAGGTTTATACTGGACAGAATTCAGGAACACTGGTTAGGTTAACTGCCCCTGTTACATGACTGAAATACTGTTGAAAAACAGCATTAAACCCAAAAAACAAACAAACAAAACTAGTCCATCTGCCACACTAATGTATACCCACTGTTACATGACTGAAATACTGTTGAAAAACGGCGTTAAAACCCGAAACAAAAAACACTCATGTATAAGTGCTCATAACTTTGTACTGCATAAGGAATTTTAGTTAAAACTTTAAATAATGATTCCAGTTTGCTAAAGTGTTTCTCTTGTCCATGTAAGAGAGCCTGCATGTTGTGACTGACTATACACTGACAATACAATGACAACACACTGGCAATATGCCAGTGTGTTGTCAGAAAAAATATTTCCAGTTGAACTGGCTGTGCACTGACAACAAGGACAACAGACTGGAAAGTCCAAAAAGCCGCTTGTTGTCAGTTGTGTATCCAGTGTGTTGTCAGATTGACATTGCATACCAGTTTGTTGCCAGATTGTTGTCAGTGTTTATTTCCAGATACCTCTATATAATTTAGCTCCTTCAAATAGTTTTATATGAAAAATCAATGAAATTTTGTTAAAACGTCATTACAACATCACTGACAACAAACTGTATATAAACTGACAGCAGACTGGAAGTTAAATTTTACAGCTGGTTTTCAGGTCTGGAATCAGCTGACAGCACATGGACACATGATGGTTATTAAGTGGCAACACACTGGATCAGTTTATTGTCAGCTCTGGAAATAGGCTGGCAAGTAACTGGATTTAAGAGTATTATTGACTGGAAACACACTGGACATAAACTGACCACACACTGACAATAGGGAAGGTTTTTCATAAGGGAAGTGTCATTACAGGACTCACACTTTCGTGCCCTGTCTGATGCATAGCGGGAGTGTGACTGGACTCCCTTCTAGCCATATCTCCTAGCTGTTGGAATGGTTCTACTGCATTACACATTAAGGCTGAAAAATTTAAGCATTTAGTAGTGCAGCTTTTTGCATCTTTATTGAACAGGTCTCATATCTGTTAAAATTCTCATTGCATATTTTCCTTTGTATAAATCTATATAGCTGAACCTAAATTTAATGGATTTTAGGAATTCTGCTCTGACATTGAAACTATATAGCTGAAACTTTATGTAGCTCTTTGCTATAATGTAATTTCCAAATTCAAGCCAAGTTTCAGGACCAATATAGCCAATCTAGTGGCAATCAAATAGTTGAGTTGGGTTAAGGCGGAGTGTTATATTAAAAGTGGTTCTGTTGTGTGTGCCAGATTTGTGTGGGATATTTCTCAAGGAAACTCCAGTTGAAAACATTGTAAGAGTTGCTGTGCCTCTGGGCCAGCACTTAAGATGCATTTAACATCAGGAATTGATGTTTCTTTATATATGTAAACACATTATGCAGAAAGGGACAGGGATTTAAGATTGCCTATCTGTCCTGTCCACACTTCAGATAGCAGAGATAAGTCTGATTGTATCATATAATGAGGGTCATATTGTACTAATTACCAGGAAATCATCACCAAATCTAGTTTTCTTTAACTTATATAGATAATCAATTTAATAAAAAAACACACACTAAAACTACATGGGTTTTTATTTATTAAAATGGATGTTTCTTCAGTGAAATAAAATCAAGTATAGAAGTTAAAGACTTTCGCTGTATAGTAGTAGTGCACTGTATTATTGCGACATTATCATTTTACACTAAAGAACACTGTCTTATATGCCTAAAAGAAAGTAGAAAGTTTAGCAGTATTTTTTGCTTCAATGTAAATCAACTTATAATATATGGTTTTATGTTTGATTTTTATTGTATACAAGTCAAAAGAAGGAGTTCTGAGCCGGCCATTTCAAATGCATACAACGCTATGTTTGTAGTTACCAGCTAGAAATACAGTTAAATCTCAATTTTAATCATGATCAATCAATCAATATTTATTTTATGTAATATTAGCAGCAAAGCTTCCTAAGGTGATGGAAAATTAATTCATAAATTATGACCAATTAAGATAAAATACCCAGATAATTTCCAACTTCTAAAGAGCATGATTTTATTGGCATTTCTCATCCCTGGCAACAATCAAATTTTGGAGGGAAAGTCTCATATACCATCATCCTTAGTACAAATAATTACTGAAATATTATCAAATTTAAACAGAAGGTACAAAATATGACACTATCTAAATGCTTAAATTCAATAAAGTATGATATAATCTCTGAGTAAATGTGTTTAAACTTTTAAACTGTTCCTTTGATGAAATTGGTAACGTTTTGCCAAAATTTCAAAATATCACAGTAAACAAGAAAAAAATCAAATATGTTTCCCTGTCCTCACATTTTACACAATATTATGCCTAAAAGAAAGACATTTAATTATTGCCAGTCTTCCATGAAAAGATAGCTTTGTCTAAATGTGTTTTGTACAATTTTTGTCCAAAAGAAAAGTTTTATACAATCGTATGCCTCAAAGATAAGTTTGACTATCAACCATGATGAGAATCTGAAGACATCTAAAGTAAAGCAAAGGCCATGTTATGCATGCATCTCATTATAATATTGTCTTTTATAGATAAACTAAAAATTATGTTATCTGGATTGCAGTGTGACCTTGCTTGGCTACATGCATGAGACAAAGTTTACATTGATTAATAGTTTTCTTATTATAACCATCTTTAACAGAGGCTTCTGGTTCTCCAAAACATGTCTGTGTTTGTAAGTTGACAGGAAAGTGATCAAATAATATTGACAGTTCATTAATTCCTGTCAATTAATTTTGACAGTTACCTTTGTTCAAAGTTTCTATTAAATACACAAAACTGCCTTAATGCATTATTATGCAATCTGCATAAGTCATCTACCTGCTCATCACAAGTAGAGATCTTCATGTTTTACTTTATGTTATGGCAGGAACTTGGGAAGAACCTCTGACCTTCCTCACATGAAAGAATTAGACACCACTTGCAGGGCTTGAACCGAAAAAGCAGTAATTGACAATTGGTTTGAAGTCAACTACCATTCAACTGAACATGTCCTTTTTAAAGCTTTACTTTCATGAGAAGAGTCAATACAACAATTTCTGGGGACAGTAGCCAGTGGGTTCAACATTGACTGATAAACAAAAACACAACAGAATATAATTATGACTTGTCTTTTTTTTTACTTTCTGTACATAATTGCAATCATGAGGTCCAAGAATAATTGAGATTCGACAATGAAACAGCTTGAAACAAAAAAAAAGCAAAAAAATATGGAAGTATCATAGACAGCCTTTATTTTTATTTCAGTAATTATGCTAAACTTCAATATCAAATTCTGTGTATAGTCATTTAATCTCGAGGCCACAAAATATCATGGTTTTGGTCTTTCTTTTTTTTTTTGTTGGGTTTAACGTCGCACCAACACAATTTTAGGTCATATGGCGACTTTCCAGCTTTGATGTGGAGGAAGACCCCTAGGTGCCCCTCGGTGCATTATTTCATCACGAGCAGGCACCCGGGTAGAACCACCAACCTTCCACAAGCGGCTGGATGACTACCTCACATGAAGAATTCAATGCCCTGAGTGAGGTTCGAACTCACATCGATGAGGAGCAAGTGATTTGAAGTCAGCGATCTTAACCACTCGGCCACGGAGGCCCCTGGTTTTGGTCAAAACATTTTTTCACAGGTAGGTACTCATTATGAGTTTATAGGGATAAAATATAATTGGTATTAAGCTTGTTTGTTTAAATTTAATTTCATGGCCAGACTAAACCAGGAAATCCAAGAAAATTAATTTCCCATGAATATTAGTGACTTCATAGTTTTATGATTTCATAAGTAATTGAATAACTAATGGAAAAATGAGATTTTTTTTAAAAAACACGTATTTTTGCATGTTTTCTTCAGATAAATACAATTTTTTGTGTATACAAAAAACTTGCTTTACTACCTTTTTTGGTGGGAAAAAAATTTCAAAAAACAATAGCAGAAATAAATCCGTCATATCAAAATTTTACAAAATTGGAACAATTTAAAAGGATCAAATTACACAGGGTTTTTTTAAAACTGGGGAGATCTAGCACTTATT
>NW_026461466.1:0-62606 GCF_021730395.1 Mercenaria mercenaria | reverse complement strand
GATCAAGAAACGCTTGCTGTACAAATTGACCCGATTAAAATGTTCATGCGTCTTTGGAAAATCGTACATGGGTGTAGAATTTTAGCACTAGTTTTACTCACCAGTTCGTATTGAGAATTTATGGAGTTTATAGAGATGATAATAGTGAATATTTTACGGAACTTGGTGTATTTTTCTAATATGTAAAATAAATATTTTACAAAAGAAGTGTTTGATTTTAATCAGTTACTTTTTTCCTTACTTCTTGAAAGTAAAATATTCATTCCTTGAAAGCTGGTAAGTGTTTGTGCTAGATATATTGTGGGATTCTAATGTACTAGCGATCTGATGCACTACGACCTCGCACACAGTAAACTAAGTGGTCATTGAACAAGTAATTCATGGCTGTAATTTAGTAGTATCTGTCCTAAATCTCGTGAATGTTACATCCGGACATTCGATTCGTGAATTGGTTGCGCACAACAAGAGGGTCGCAATGGGGTTTGTTTTTAGTAGTAACTTTTTACATACATGCATTCGAAGGTAACGACAAATGTTAACCATTGTGACAAATGACATGTTTGGCCTGTTTCAGCAACTCAACGTTTTCGTTTGATTGGCCAGCTTGTAATGACAACAGCTTTCGAGGTCAGTTGAACAGTCAAGTGTTACTTACCGAATCTGCGAAGGAATAATGAGTATTTTCTACATTTAAAGGTACTAACTGCTAATGTTAAAAGCTTTAGATGAAGGTTTAGCAGCGTGCAAAAAAGAAATTGGTTCGAAAATGTCAATTTTCATTTTACTGATATGCCAATTACATGTAACATTTCCGCTATTAAGGACAAAATAAACGTTTCTGTCTGAGGCTTTAAAATGACTGCATCTTATACTAAATCGGTCCCTCAGCAGCGTGTTTCTCCTCTAACGCTACCGCTACATCACAGATGCCAGGTAGTCGTGAAAAGTACATGACCGTTGATAAGACATTTATATTTTAATTTCTTACTTTTGATTTAATTTTGTCTTTCTTTTCTACAATATATTAGCATTAAATCTCTTTAGATAATCAAAGCAATTTCAACAATTATTATCTAATATCAAATGATAAAGCAATGGATTTGTCGAAATCTTAATAAAATGTTTGTGATGGCAGAGGTTTCTTAACCATAGAGCTGTGTGTATGAGATTAATATTAAATGACCGAAAATGGTCTTACATATGCTACATTTATATCAATATTACTTTGCAATATCCAGTAATATAGTTATATCCACCTCATGATTGTTTGTGTATCTTCAGCCCGAGTATAATCAATTTAAATAATACATGATGATATCATAATATTGTGATTTTAATTCCCGATTAAATTGTGAAAGTACTAACATTATTATCATTATTGGTTGTTTCTGTTCCATTTTCTTATTGTTAGCAATAGGACAATTGCTTGAATGCGATATGTGAAGCACGAGAATTATACGTTCAACGTTATCCGTCTTGAAACAACAAAACTGAAGTTCATAATGTATAACTGAATTGTTAAACTTTTTAATATACTAATAATCTGCATCCTACATTTACAGGGCTATCTCTTCTGAGAATTACAGAAATGTCAGACAATCCTTCGGAAACGAGCAACTATCTGCGATTCCTCGCTGTTTTTGTTGACATAGGAACAGAGCGGCTGTTGAAATTGTTATACCATTACCAGCCAAAAGAAACTATAAACACGTATCTTTCATCTGGAAAAGTTCGTAGTAAATTAGAGAAGGTACTACACGGGCAGAAATTTAAAAAAGTCACTTCAGGCTATGCCAATGTAGACGAGTTTGACGTTTCAGTTTTGGGCACACTACTCGACGAGCTGTTTACCGGTATCGTACCCCCTAACATAGCAACTGATCTTAAAAAACTACGGTCGATGCGAAATAAATTAGTTGGACATCGGCATAAAGCATCATTAACATCAGAGGAAACCGAGCAGATCTTTGGGGAACTGGAAATCATTTTAGTCCGAATTACTGGAATTGTTAAACCTAATGAGGAGGAACAACTTGCAAGAAAGATTGAAGCTTACAAAACGATGAAACTAGACTCGTCTCAGAAAGATATGTATTTGACCAAAATTAACGAATGGCATGATGAATTACAGGAAAAGGTACTTTTCCTTTTTATGTGCTTTTAAACAGAGAGTCTAGTTGAACATTTCAATATTGCTTGATAACGATGTCCCTATTACAATGTCTTTTATGTTAATGATAATGTAAATGTAGGTAAGAATTATCAGTTCGCTATATATTTATGTAATAATAATCCACTTTAGATCAAGTTAAATATCAGCTTTATTGTTACCGTAGTGTATATTAAAGCGTAAACAAGAGATCATTAATATACTACTTTTCAGTTCTTGTTGTGTCGTAGACGTACAAATTACAACAGTTCCATGATTGACAGCTGGAGACCTCTGTAATACTAACATATATGTTTAATATATTATAGGTTTCAGTATTACTCCAAGAGTCAGTTTTCATTTCATCCTCGAAACATTTTCTGCAAAAATAAATATTAGTCCAAATTTACTTGTCAGCACAAATTTATAATAATAAATTGTTAAAAAATGACACACGTTTACAATTAGACGTTTATGGATTAGAGTATTCAAACAATATCTATTTAAATACATAAATATCTAACATTGTCGGGTCAAAATGGATAGGAAACGCAACTTTTTAATCTCAGTTATAAGATTTTAGCTCTGAATCTTTGGCCTTTTAGGCATGTTTATGTGTATAAGTATAATTATTGCATATGTTACTAAATACAGTAACAAATTTGCAGTGAATTTAAACGTATTTGAGCAGCGTGAGGCCGATATTCGCGTTCATGTGAGCTGGTGTGCCAAAAATCCAATTCAAGCACACTTCTGGCTGTTCAAAACATCAAGATTTTATTTCCACTGGCAGAATGTCAAGTTTATACAAACTAACATTTATCTTACAAAAGAATACATGGTATGAATACATAATTTCGCTAGCTTCTTCTTCTATGGTGGTTGAAATAAGGCTGACACAAGAAACTACGGCACTAAAATAATTGAATTTAAAACAAATGTTCGAAAGGAAATGACGTTAGCGTCATCAGAAAACGTTCCCGCGCATTACATAAACATTTAAAGACGCTGTGTAACATGAAATTATTTTAATGTCGTTTTCACTTTAACAGTATTTAACGGAACATATGCAATAAAAAGGTTATAAAACATGGCTGGTGTGCCTTAATGCGGTATTGGCAGACTAGACCGATATTTGTCCTCAGGCTAAAATCCTCGGGCCAATACCTCACCTAGTACGCCAATATCGCCGTAAGGCACAGCAGCCTGGCATAATAACCTATAAATCATGATACTATGATGCAATGTTAGTATACTATGCATACACAAAATAACCTATGTTGCATGATTTATTTGCCAACAGGTCAAAGAACTTCTGGAGCAAACAAACGGTAAGTTGATATTTAATGAAACTTAAACTGTGATATCTTGTAATAGAATGAAACAACTATATTTCATTTGAGACGTACCTTTGCTTAAAAACTGGATATATATTGCGACTAAGCACTGTTAAACTGCATAATTATCTATTACCAGTTCTTATAATCCTACCTGCAAATAGAGACTATTGTGTTATCGTCAATCGGGAATGACGCGCTTTAGGTCTTACTCGTTCCCATAATATTAAATAAGTTAGTGGGAGAAGTACGACGTAATCTAGGTCGGCAGCACGGCGACGGTTACTTGCAGCAGGGAAATCAACATCTTAGACGCAGGCGGTCCTTCACATCCCCAGCCGGAAGTAGACATGTATGGTTCCACAGCTTCGTTTTATACTGATACAAAGACGAAACGCACCGTGCCATTTTCTTCCAACCCCTTGATTTCCACTAAACGACCACACAGGTACCGAATCAAGTGTGCCTTCTTTCAGGAATCTCACAATCCCATAGATTGTCCAAAGTATCCTGACGTCGCATTCAGACTAGTCGTCGTGAAAAAGAATCGACTATGTTTCAACTGCCTTGGTCCTCACATGCTCACATGTTCACATGATCTCCAGATGCAAGTCCCGTCGTACTTGCCAAAAGTGCATCAAAAAAAACATCACAGCCAGGAAACGCCCCCCGTCCCAACCGAGTAATCCTACACAGACTCAAACCAGTGACCCCAAGGCACCAGCTAAGCTTCCTATTCCCAAGCAGAAGTTGTGGAGACAGCCATTGCCCTGATATGTTCTAGGGAAAATCATTCTGTAGACGCAACCATCCTATTTGAAGAAGGATCACAAAGACGTTTGCGGAGGAATTACAACTGCAAAGGGAGACAACCGAAATGATTCGTTTGTCGACATTTGGCGGGAGGAGTGACGGAATTCAGCACCTTGATAGCATTACCATCTATCTGATTACCGATTCTCAGCAAAAAAATCCCTATCAACGCTTTAATTGTCCCGACCATAGCAAATCTCATTAATCACCTGAAAGATTCAAAGGTTAATTTACCATAATTACGTGGTTCCACAGCAGTGAAGTCGAACATTGGCTACCTTTTATCCTGACGTACACCTGATTCGAGTTCCAGAGATTCTACCCAGCATGCACTGAACGTCATCATTTCCGGTGCAGATGAAGTCCTCAGCCTACAGAAATTCTGGAAGCTAGAGAGCATGGGAATCACCGATAGTACCGACGACGAGAAGATCACAGACTACCTAGAGAGTTATCAGCAGAATGCCGTTCAGTATAGTAATGGAAAATATACTGTCCAGTTACCATAAAAAGAAGACCAGTCCCCACTTTCCACAAACTATCAGATTATTAAATGCAGAATTAAGAACACTATCAGACGACTAAGTGCAGAGCCAGAGATATTGCAAGATCATCACAGAGCAGAAAAGACAAGGCTTTATAGAGAAATTCGACGAAGATTCCTCGACAGCAAGAGTTCACTACATGCCCTACCAGTTAGTGAAGAAGTATTCCTCTACACCCTCATCAGAATTTTGTACGATTGCAGCTGCCACAAATTCTGCCGTCACTGAATGACTACCTGGAATCAACCCCACCCACCCTGAACGATTTGATTTCCCCGATTCCGGCACAACAGATACGCAGTTACCACAGACATTGAAAACGTGTTTCTTCACGTGGGCATGCACGAGAGTGACAGAGTTGTGACAAGATTCCTATGGCTACATGATTCTATCGATCACTGCAGCCGATTGCTTATCTACCGCTTCATTTGTGCTATTCGGCGCTACATGCTCACTGTTCATGCAAAATGCGACCCTTCTCAAGCATCTACATGTACGTTTGAACCCAAACCTCAAAGCAGCTACCATTATAGAGCAAGAGCTCTACGTAGACAACTTAGTATCTAGATTCACAAAGGAATTAGACCTCTTGCACTACTTCTGGGAATCCAGAACACTGATGTCCAACGCCGGTGTAATGAAGTATTTCGACCCCCATAGAATAACGACCCCCGGTCATTATTCTATAGAAAATGTAACTCCTTTCCTGTAAAATATTGACTCCCCTTATAAAAAACTGACTCCCTTTGAAAACTCTATAGAATAACGACCCCCGGTCATTATTCTATGGAAAAACTGACCCCTCCAAGTAAAATACTGACTCCCTAAAGATGACTCCCTTCGAATCTCATAGAATAACGACCCCGGTTATTATTCTATAGAAAAAGTGACTCCTTCCATGTAAAATACTCACTGCAGAAATTACTACATTCGAACTCTCATACAATATCGATTCCCGGACATTATTCTATTTAAAAAAGTTACTCTTTCCGTGTAAAACGCCGGCTCCTAAAAAGACTTTCGACGATAATATCTATTAAAAAGTGATCCCCACAAAACCTAATGGACAATTTTACTAGATCTACAACTCTAATACTCTCCATTGCCAATAGTTAACATTTTGATTGTACTACTACTATTGGTGCCGCTACTTCTATTGCTATTACTGCATGTACTTCTTCTACTACTACTACTACTACTACTACTACTTCTACTACTACTACTACAACTGCTACTACTGATACTACTATACCTGCTTCTACTAATACGTCTTGTACACCTACCTCTTCTTCTCCTGCTGCTGTTGTTGCTGTCACTTATTCCTCTGCTGCTGCTGCCGCCGCTGCTGCTGCTGCTGCTGCTGCTACTGCAACTGCCACTACCACTGCCACTACTACTACTTCTACTACTACTACTACTACTACTACTACTTTCTATTGTTGCCGCTACCGTACTTTACTGCCACTGCTAAGTATTGCAACTTCTATTAATACTAAGTTTTATGCTAGCAGTTTTTTGTGCAGTTTTCTTCTGAAGAATTACTTCATACCGAAGTTTGCAGGGATTATTGACACTGGTGTGTTTTGTGAACGTAGGCCTATTGTGAATTGTTATTTTCCTGAAAAAAATGTATACACCAAGATACAGCGTCTAGAAATAGAATCCCTTTTCCCGTTGCGGAATGCTCTGATTTCTGTGTCAAATGATGGTATCTCGGGCTAATGGTCAAACGGAAGGACGGACGGACGGACGGACGGACAAGGGCAAATCTATATGCCCCCTTCCCCCGAGTGGGGGTATAAAATGCAGCAATTAGGCCTTAGATACATGAGTTATCACTTAATTTGACCAAATGACCGGGGGTCGTTTTTTTAATGGGAGTCTATATTCTTCGTGAGGTTCAGTTTACTTCACGTGGGGGAGTCATAGTACTATGATCTGGAGGTCATAATACTATGACCGGGGGGTCACTTTTTCTATAGAATAATGACCGGGGGTCATTATTCTGTGGGGGTCGAAATAACTTCATTACACCGGCATGAACCTACGTTCCCGGACCTCTGACAGCGATAGTGTACGTCATACTGCAAATACAACATTACGACAGTAATGAATTTACCAATGTTGTAGGTTTAAGTTTGAACCCCGCTTGCTACATGCTGTCATTTCCTCTAAGAGATATTCCCCAACTAGACCAAGTGACGCAGAGAGCAGTCTTGAAGTATACATCACGCATATATGATCCACTAGACCTGCTTAGCTCCGTATCAGTCAGAACAAAGATACTACTACTATGGAAAAAGAGTTATGACTGGGATGTCTCGCTACCAAAAGACATACATCACACATGGCATACCCTTAGCCTCAAGTTGAATTCTGCTCAGACCATGACTTCCCCAGACAACTGTTGCCTACCACTAGTTCCGGGGTTGACGAGACCTCCGCGCACTTACACGTGTTTGTAGACGCCAGTATGACATCATATGGAGCTACAGCGTACATCTGCAATATCACCGACGCACGACTTATAATGGAGAAGAATCGAGTTGCACCCCTCAAGACGCTCACACTAACACAACTGGAATTGATGGCCACAGATCACATATTGGTCCGACAGCCGTCCTGCATTGGTTGAAGTCATCGCTTACCAATCAGTTTATATCCGCATATAAACTTCTAAAATACGAACACTTTACAAATTAATATGTATACTTGCATCTAATGTTTTGCTTTCTCATTTTTCAGATTTGAAGCTGTTCTTTAAAGGTGTAAGCGATAAATACTCCAGTTATGTAGCGCTGTTATTACACGCTGGACCCCTGGTTTTAACAGCTTATCTTAATGAAGCCATAAGGATGCAACGACAAACACTTGCAGAATTTCTCATTTACAACCGAGAGTTATTACAAACTGAACTCAACACTCAGGATGGCATAAAACAACTGTATCCCAGAATCGATGAAGGTGAAACCAGACCTAATACAGATATGAATACATGGGATCTTTATGTACTGGCAAACGTTATTTTGATAGTTTTCAGAAGATCCATGAAACGGAAGGAAAGACGAAACATTGAAGGTATACTGAGGGCAAGAGAAAACTATGCAGCAGAAGCAATTGAAGCATTAGACAGAGAAAGGTTTTCACACTGTTGTGAGAACCTAGTGCACAATATAATGTCGCTAGCTGAAGATTTAGACGAAGACATCGAATCTCAATGCGATGAGCTCATTAAAGCATATAGATCAGGAAAGAAAGACCGAGATGACCTAGATAAATACATGAAAAGGCTGAAATGCCATGACTTGGGAATTGTCAGTCTTTCTGAAAAATATGAAGGTAGTCACAAATTTCATAAAAACTATTATAGCTTTCTAAATACAAAACAATTATCAAGCAAATAACAGGCATCGAGATATTTTTAGGAAATTTATTCCATGGTTGATATCAAAATGTATATTCAAATACTTATTTGAAAGATGGCGCTTACTTAATGAACCAGATTGACATATAGTATAGATTACAAATTATAAGGCAAACGATTTTGTATGTTTTTTGTTTTAAAAAGGTCATAATGATGTAATATTTTTCATAGTGATTCACTCTTCAATTACCTACTTCTTCCCACACAAATGGTTTCGGGAAAGTTTAGTCTCATTTTTGTTTCAATTAAACTTTGATAATAATTCAACTACTTTGATATATTTTGACTGTTTAATAGTTTCAATGATTCTGACTTGTTTCAACTATATATGAACAAGGTCGCTGACTTCAAATCACTTGCCCCTCATCGATGTGGGTTTGAGCCTCACTCGGGGCGTTGAATTCTTCATGTGAGGAAGGCATTCATTTGACTTACAGAAGGTCAGTGGTTCTACCCAGGTGCCCACTCGTGATGAAATAATGCACGGAGGGGCACCTGGGGTCTTCCTCCACCATTAAAGCTGGAAAGTCACCATATGACCTATCATGTGTCGGTACGACGTTAAATTCAAAAAATAAAAATAATAAATGAACAAAAAATGACAAAAACCCACTACTTTGATTCAGTGTTGTTGTATTTCCTAGTCCTTTGGGATCATGGAGTCCACTCAATGTGCATGGGTAATATAGATCCGCTTAAGCCTGTGCTAGAGGGCGTGAGGGTGTTGCACTTCCCACTACCTCTCATGAACAGACTTAATCAAACCAAGTCTGCCATTATTTTGCTTGGTTGCATTCTGTGCTTCCAAAGGATCTTCTTACTGATTTTATTGCATAAACGTTGTGTTGTTCATTGTCAGACATTTGTTCAGGTTGTATTGAAATTCTAATCTTGTTAAATATTTTATTGTTTAGATCATATAAAGAAACTCAAGCAAGCAGTTGAAGAAACTGACGAAGCTAGAATTGACTTCAAAAAGTGGCCTGGTAATATTTTAAACGTATTTTCACAGATAAAATTTGCAAAGACAAATCTGAGAGTACACTCAAGATACGAAGTTAAATGAATGAATTGAAACATGTATATGACCTTAAAGATACAAACACAAGAAAAAGCAATGTTGTTTATTAACAATGTGTATTTGATAATAGATATTACATACCTGATTACCATTTTAAACCGTCGTTTTCAGAAATCGAGATCAAAATTCAAGTAACTTGTGAAGACCCAGAGAAAAGAAAACAGGCAGAGCTACTTATCCAAAAGTCACTCGGTTATTCAAACGAAGAAATAGAGAGTGGTCAAGAGATTTCCGCACTACTTGAAATCAGACAAAAGATTGAAAATATGCCATCAGTTCACGTAGTTGCTGTTAAACAGAACAGTGTTATATTAGCAGTAAGATGTGAATCTAAGCAAGGTTTACTACAGTTGATAGACTTCATAGTCGGTCAAGGATTTAAAGAAAATCTTAATGAGTCCGCTTTTGAATTAGATGATATCTTTAACGAGACATTCTGCTTGCAAGGGTATTTCACGCTAGAAAGTGTGTTAGAAAGTGTTCGAAATGCTCACTCAGGTAATAATGTTTTCAGTACCTTAACCTTTACCCATTACTTAAATGAAGCGGTCCATCATTCTATTTGGACAGTACCACTTTTATTCAAAGGGGTGCTCACTGAAATTAGCTCACTGACAGAATAGCGAACAGTTCAGACCGTGGCTGATCTTGGTCTGTACAGGTAACAAAGGTAGAATCATTTGCCGCAAGCAGGCTTAAGGTTAAAGAACCTGTATTGTAAGAAAGACAGTAAATATAGCACCAATGCATAAACCCGTGAAAATGTCGAGGTAATAAAATAATATAAATCAAGAAACTTTTCTTCCATCATGTTACATTAAAATATATCTTTCGAAATTCAAAAATAATTTGAAAAGAATGAAGCAAGTATTTATTTTATTTTCCTGGTCACTGGTACATTTATTATAATTGCATCAATTTATGTTTCTGAATATAGAGAGGATGCGCTTTTATATTTTTTACATAAACAAGTGTCTGCTGATATTTGTCCGATCAATATAATCGAATAGTTTGCTGTAAATCTACACATTTAAGATTTTATAATTTATGTTAACTAGCACATTTGAACAGTAACAGCTATACTGTAAGTGTACTTATATTAGCGCAAACGCCTTGAACTGAGTAGTTTCGACTTATTAGCGCGTACTTGTATTAGCGCAGTATCACCAGCGTTAAAACAGCCAGTTGGTGGCTGAATGGTATTCGTAATGAAATCGGTCAGGCACGCACATAAAAATGCATACGTCTACAGTATGACATAAAATCTACATTCGTTAGATTAGTGTTAATCTGTATGCTGTAAATTTGTACATGTACGCTGTGCAGACTGGTGATAATTGTTTTTTTTTCAAATTTGCACATTTCTTTTCAAAGCAGTATAATGTTATGGTGACACTTGTTATTAGCGCGACCGGACAAACTGGCGATCTACTCCGAAGTTGTTATATACCATGTTTATGTACAAAGGAGAAGAAAAAATAGCAGCTTAATCTACAAATATAGATGACTTTTGTACTAATATTCAAACAGGTTAAATTATTCTATTAAAAAAAGCTGCAGAATAATAGTTAGGAATGCAGTTATTGTCGTATTTACACCATTAGTATATATTTCTCTGTGTTGTGTTGCATTGTGATTACGGTATTTTCAGTACTATAAATATCACTTTTTAAGCCTTTCATTTCAGTCTAATATGAGCGCTGGACACGAATTCGCGCATGCCCGATCCCGCTAATAGCGCAAAAATTAGTACTCTGCTAATATGAATGCACTTAGATTATGGTGTGAAAATCGTAAATGGTGTGAAATTTGTAATGTTTTGGATGTAGATACTCATCTTAATAAAAAACACTTACAGATACTAGTACCAGAATGGAATAAAATACCTCTCTAATATTTGAAAATCTGGTAACTGCGCAATACAATTTTGTAATTTCAGACAATTTTCAGTCGGAGCAAGATGAGGGTTTCATCCTGCCAATAGCATGCTCTTCGCCAGAAGGTATGAGACAAGTCTTACAGTTCTTTGAGAGTGATCAAACTACAAATTGTTTCAACAGGGTTGCTGAGGGTCTTACGCATCATGTTAATGCAAAAATATCCTTGAATGTCACTGTTGATTCTAAGGGATTGCAAGGCGTGTTATGAAGACGCTGGTAAGAAGAATTAAAGTGAAAGTTAGGACTAATTTTATGGGATATTTCACGAACTAGTAGTCGCAAACATGCAACACGGCCGAAATACAGTTTAAAAGGGGAGCTAGGAGCCGAACCGTCATATAAGTATACGTCGAACTCGCATTTGAATAATGTCTCGATTGGGAAAACTCCTCAGCATCGAAGTCAGACTGCTCAATTAAACTTGATAATATACTATTACTGTAACTGGTTGAAGTTGCAGATAAAAATATCCGACTCGGATGCAACAGTTCCCCGAGAGCCGGATATTCATATCTGCACATTAAAACAGTAATAGATATTTTTGCACACCTAATTCTACAAATTATAAATCAAAGAAAATAAAACGTATGCCTGTCGTTATACCAATATCTAAACGAGGCGCAGCAACTTAACATTCGTAAAGAGAAATTACGTCCTGGCATTTCAAAGACAAACAACAACATTGCGTTCCGATTTGGTGTTAATATCTAAGGCTTTATAAGTTCGCCAGACGACAATACAGCACGAGAGTAATCTGGCATGGAGTTTGCTGGCATGTGTGAAATCAATGGAGACGCTTATCTGGTCTGCAAGAAATATGCAATGAATTGCATTGACGATAGATAATTCATGAACAGACTAATTAAACCGAGTCTGCTATTATTCTTGGTTGCATTCTATGCTTCCAAGGGATGTTTTATAGATTTTATTATGAAAATAAACTTTACCATTTGTACTTTGGGAGTTTCACAATACTTCTGTGAATAATAGCCTTAGAAAAAATCTAAATATCAATTTTATACCTATCTAACCAAACTTACATAGTAATATTTTTTGACTGTCAGTGAACTTATTTTTACCTTTCAGAAAACAGAAAATTTGAGCGTGCTGTTCAGCACCGGGAACATTCTGAATACCGTGGAGAAATTTATGAACGTGAGCGGAAATATTTCTCTGACAGAGAATCAATGCACGGAATTTCACCAGACAGTAGACAGGTTAAAAAAATAAAAAAATCATGAAAGTTAAAAACAAGAACATATAACAGATATTCAGTTTTTTCCCCTCCCACCCCCAAAACTTTTGAGGGTTACTCAGATTAATCTGTGTCTGTCGGATATTTGTCCCTCAATTCGTTCGTCCGTATTTGCGTCGTACAAAAAATGACCTAGAGTAATGAAAAATAATTTTCGTTATTTAGCATGTGAAGTTGTGTATCTGCGGTTAATTTGGGATTACACTCAGTACTAGAGTTTGTACAAAGAAGTTTTTGACCTAGAAGTATTAAACATTATAGTATTGTTAATCAGCATGTGACGTAGGTGTTTCATTTGGGAATTCACTCAGTCGGGCCAGAGTTGTGGTCCTTAACTCAAAATATATAAGAGGCTTTAACGTTTTAGTCGAATATACTACAAGAAGTATTTTACCCAGAGTCATGACACCATAAAAGGAATATTATTCAGCGTGTAAAGTTGAAGTTGTGCATCTGAGTTTTTGTTTAGGATTTCACTCTATTAGACTAGACTATGGCCCTTGGCTTAGTCAAAGTATGCATTAAGGGCCTACAAATTTGTTGCACACGCTATTCAAAATATTTTGACCTAGAGTGAGTCGTTTTAGGAATGTTGTTCAGCATGCGACGTTGAATACCTGGTGTTTCGTTTGGGATTTAACTCAGCCAGGCCAGAGTTATGGTCCTTAACTTAGTAAAAATATGCATAAGGGGCCTTAAATTTGTGTCACACGTATCTTCAAAAGTATCTCAGAAGGTATTAAACCTGAAATATTAAAAGGAATGTTGTCAAGCTTGCAAGATTTTATTTGGACTATACCCCCTCCTTCCTCTGGGATGTCTCACATCCAAATCCAAGGTAATATGAAAGTTTAATTAGGCTTACATTGTCAACAAGTATCGTATAACCGCAAATAGTAGCAAGAAGAGAGAGCACCAGCCTGAGTGTTCTACGGACACACAAACATTTAAAAATGGGTTCTTGTAACCTATTAGGATCCGTGGTGTAAACTTATTATCTCAAAAGTATTTTGGTAAAAGATTTATTTTATACCCATTTTGCTTGAAACCTTCCTTTGTGTTTCTGTCCAAGAATTTCATACCATTTAAGTATCTTTGAAAGTTAAAATTCATATTTCTATCTTAATTATGACAAATAACACAACCAGTGATTAAACAGATGCCATGAAAGAAGAAACACATTAAATAAGAATGAAATAATTGTTATAGTTCTAAATATATTTCATTCTGTTATAAATTTGATCAGAATTTGTTGGATTTGTAAACAGCTGGGACTCAAACGATAGAGCATGACATAATAAATCAATCAGAGACAAACTTTCATCTTCTTTAAAACGATACGCAAATCTTGTGTTATTTTATGGTTTTTTTTAGCTCCTTACTATAGATATGAATTTTTCTTTTAGAATTTAAACGTTCAGCAAAATGAAATTCAGCAGGCTTTGAACAATGAGCTCCGAACAGAAAAAGAACGTGTCGTGGCTCTTCAGCATGAGAAAAGTATTGTTGAAAGAGAGAAGATGGAAGCTGAAAGACAGCTTGTAAGATTATTTTTAAGATGGCTAATAACTCTTCATGAATTTTATACTATAAAATCGTCATGGTTTTTATCATCTTTGTTATACACATGTATTTATAAGGTACATTGACCTATATATTTTGGAAAGGGTTTTAAGTCCCTAAATATATAACAATACTAGGATCTTAGAGTGTATGAAAAGATATGGGTTACTAAATGGAATAAAATATCTCACCAATATTGTACCAAGACTCACAGCCGGGTGTACTCACCTGCATCAAAATGTTCTGCTGCATTATTTTACCGTTTTTCCATTTTAGTGAGCCATGTCTCAGAGTTTTGATATCGGTTTAAAAAATCAAATGTCTTTTGCGTGACTGTATAAATAAAGACTTAAAAAGATAAATAGAATGAACAAATAATATTAGGTTATCTAGATCAGAATATCTGTTAACTATCGTTAGTTTCTACTGTATGTAAATGTTCTCCTCGTACTGGCTTGTAAATGTATTTATATTCATCACAGTATTCTAACATAATTTGAACGAACTTTTTTCTACAAATGACATAGGCAAGTACCATTTTAATATATCAAAGACATATTTAATTTTCCGTATTGGGTGTTGAAGTTATTCAGTGATTGTTTTATTACGTCTCCCCATCCCACATTTTCCAATCAATAACTGGATAACCATTTGACCTAGAACCTTTAAACTTCTTAGGGCGATAGAACTTATGGAGTACATGACCCATTTGGGATCACTCTATCACAAAGCAAGGTCAAAGGGGCCTGAACATAGAAAACAGTTTCCGATCAATTTGGTCCAGGATGTAGAAACTATATAGGATGAGGGGATTGCTGGACACGCAGGGTAGATTATTCTCCTTGATTTTAGGGTAACTCGATCAAAGGTCAAGGTCACAGGGGCCAGAACATTAAAAACAGTTTCCGTTCAATTACTTGAGAACTACCCAGAATGTTGAAACTTCATAGGATGATTGGATATGCAGAGTAGATAACCCTGATTATTTGGCCACTCGATCAAAGGTCAAAGTCACAGGGACCACACCATGGAAAACCGTTTCCGGTCAAAAACTTAAGAACCATTTGACACAAAATCTTCAAACTTTATAGGGTGTTAGGACTTACTAAGTAGATAGCCCCTCTTTCTGGAATGTTGCAAAAACCTTATCCAATTCATAACTTGAAAACCGATTGACCAAGAATGTTGAAACTTTGTAGGATTATGCCTATTGCATTGTAGCCACTAAGCCAATCATCAGTGCCTCTTTGACTTTTGCTCCTGCCTCCTATTGACCTCTTGTCTATTACTGCTACGCTTTTGGGGAGACGTGCGCTTTTCTACAAAAGCATCATGTATACGAAAATCTTGATTCGCTCTGTATATGAAGTTAAATTTACGTTCATTAAAGCTTTTCAGGTTTAACCCTTTACTCCATACAGATACAATAGTATTGATTATTGATACCCAATACACTCAGTAGCATTATCTGTACACTATCTCCATACAGGTTATTGGAGAAAAATGCAAAATTTATACCTGTGTTACTCAGATCAAAATTAGTCTATGAATACTTGTTTTAACCATTTAGTGTCCAGCATAATTTATTTTTTGAATTAAATTTCCTTTCTGATGGTATATTTTTCATAATTTTGTGATAAATATTTTTCACAATAGAAAGCTACAAACCTAAGACCTTAGAATATTATTATAATTTAGCTGTTTTATGCATGTGATACAACAGAAAAGAAATATTTTTAATGAAAGACTAGAAAAGTCTATATTAAGTGATTTTCAAAATAAGCAAACCCATTTAATTAATCATTAAAATCTACACCCCTACCAAACTTACAGAACTTCATAGATCATAAAATTAATTAATTACATAATGTTTTGATAAGGAGCACTGATCAAAGACACTTTCTATAAAATGTGTTGATCCACATCATAAATAATGATGCAAAAACACCCTAATTGCTTTGTTTTGACAGCTGTGCACAATAAACACACTTTCAAGGGGTCCAGGTCAATTAGCATAAATTCCATAATGTTGACAAGTGATCTATGGATTTTAATGGTTGTTATGGTAACCACACCTTTTATTACACCAATCTTATGTCTCACTTTTACATAATTTGCCATAGTTGAATGATAGAATGCAAATAATAACTTGTTTTGGGGTCACCTATGTACTTTTCCATCCATCAATAGCTGTCCTAATATATATAAAGTCAGTGTGATTTTCAGAAAATGCCACCTGAATTAAAAGTGATAATTATCAATAAATTACAATTATAACCACAAGTTTTTCTGAAACTGATCTTTTATTAACAGTTTAAACTTCACAAATATGCTTTCTGTGGGCTTCATTGCCAATATATTTTATTGGTATTTTGCATTTAAACTATCAGTGTAGTAGAATGCGATAAAAGGAGTATCTATGGAGTAATGCATAAATGCGTTAAAAGGAGTATCTGTGGAGTAATGCATAGATGCGTTAAAAGGAGTATCTATGGAGTAAAGGGTTAAAAGATTTGGCACATTTTCGCATGGAGCGCATTAATCCAATCGCCATTTGTGACATTACATTTCAGGAAGAGGCCGAGGTCAGAATAGACGCACTTGAGAAAGAATGGCGTAACGTGGAGAAAATTATAGAAGAGGTTGGCTTTTGACTTGATATAATCAATTGTCTAATCTTCTGTTATCAGGAAATCTGATACAAATGTATAGGACTCCTTTGAAATAGAATATGAATCAATCCAGTCATTCAAATTTTTTAAACTCACGGACTGCATGAAACTTGTGAAATTAAACAAACAACATTTTTGACCACTGTAAACCACCAATAAACAGATACCACAGGAATTAACTCAATACAGTATTGTTTAGACGAATGGGTAAAGGTAGATTTTGATAGTTGTAAAAATACACAGCTTTTGATTATATGTTATTAATGTAATGTTGTAACTTTTGAACTTCAGAATCAGAGACGTGAACGTGAAATGCGAAGTCAGATTGCGGAACTTGAAGTAGAGAATTCACGACTCGCCTATCAAATATACGAAATAGAGACGACAGAACGGGATATTGAAAGAACTAAAGCAATCCATAGAAAGACAAATGTATTGGAAATAAGTTCTAATTAATTTGATCTTCCGTTTAAACACGTAAACGTTTTGTTCATCAGCGCCACATTTTGCATAGGGTTTTACCGTTAGCCTGATGGCGGCAAGTGGATCTGCTTTTGCAACCAATGGTCTGCACAGTTCGCTATTCAGTCAGTAAATGCTTAGTGAACACCCCTTCACAACCCTTTACAGCCCCACGGGATTCCCCTTTACAAGCTTACATTTTATATGACATAGATAAACTTCCGTAAACTTTATAGGAAATACGTAAGAACTTACGGTAACACATTCAATAAAATCTATTAGGAGATCCTTTGGAAACATAGAATGCAACCAAGCAAAATATGATAACAGACCCATTTGTGGCTGAGTCTGTTCAAAACTTGGACTGGGTGTTTGGAAAAATACGTTTGGAGTATCTAGAACTTGTCTAAAGCAGTGATAAAACTTTCCAACATTTGCATATGCACATAACCGTACAACTGATTAGGATCATATTTCAGTTTGACAGTCAATCTGCTATGGATCGCACCACTCCAAGTAGAGACACTACTGAAACTATACATCAGATACAAAAGCTGCAGGCTCAGTTGGAACAAACAAAACAACAGTTCATTCAAAGGTTAAGTATTGTAGCTTATTTATTCTCTTGAAAAAATTGTTATTCAAAAGTTTACAAATATTTTTATTAGTTGAAATGACATTTTATGAAATTAGCCCGAAAGCAAAAATATGCTATGATAAACATCGAATAAAAAAATATATTACATGTGAGTCCTATCATAGAAAATTTTCAAAACTGGTATTTATTTACACCTTTTTATGAATTTGCATACTAGTAAGTGTAAAACCCTAAACATGAAATACATATATGTGGTACAATTGTTGCATTCAATGTCTCTGAAATGAGCGAAGTTCTTGGGTAAATGGTCCTAGATCTTTCTCTTAATACATTTGTTCATAACAAACCTTACTGATATTCGGTGTTACTAATATTAGAAATCTTTGTTATTATAACAGATCGTTAGGCGCAGATAACGTTATGCCCACTACTTTTAAAGAAACTGCTATCATTTTGCTGACTTATGTTCACCTTTCCTTTCATGTGAGACGTCATGAATATTTTAATGCCTTTTGTATTTCTAATTAGAGAGAACACGTTACTTGCCAGGTAAGTAATCGTACAAAGACAAAGTCTGTCTTTATCCTATCTTTATCCTATCTTTATATGGTTAAATAGAACGTTCCTAATATATATTTATTTGTCTGATCATTGGTATTGAGGTTTATTTACTTGATTGTTCTTCTTTTTGTGTATCGGTGCCATACTGTTTGTGGGAAATGAGATACTGCAAACATTGCGCAATTGACATTTAGGTAATCTTCCAAATTCTGAATATGTACAGTCCTTAATCCATTAAAAATTTGTCTGGCAAGTGCAATTTTGTTTCATTTTTACTGATATATGCGATGTAATCTTTGTTTGTTTCTCTTTTAAGCACATATTGTCTCGCGCATTTAAATGTCCAGAACTGTTGGTCACAATTTCAAATTTCTTTGATAAATTAAATAATGATTTGGAAAAAGCTGTCTGTTTAAAAAATGAAGCTGTTCAAACTATAGTAATCTCAACTTTGTTTTATTTCTTTTGAAATGATCTAAGAAAAAGCCTTTGGAGACGGAGACAAAAATGAAATTTAACGTTTTCGCATTGTTAAAAACAATAGTATTTAACTACATAACTAAATTAAACTCTACAAAGCGTTATATTTATGCACGGCTGTAAAAGTGTAAAACGACATTTATAGCAAACTATCATCAATATGTTTGTTTCTTCTCCTTGCACAGCCTAGTTATGCTAGCCTTTAAGGCAGAAAGTCATTTAAATATGTTCCTAGCACAGTCTTGTTATGCTGACCTTGACGGCAGAATGTCACTAAAATGTTCTCCTAGCACAGCCTTATTATGCTGTCCTTTACGGCAGAATGTCATTAAAATGTGTTCCTAGCACAGCCTTGTTAGGCTGACCTTATCACTAAAATGTTCTATTTGCACAGCCTCTTTATGCTGGCCTTTACGACAAAATGTCGTTAAAATGTGTTCCTAGCACAACCTTGTTAAGCTGGTCTTCACGACATAATGCCACTAAAATGTTCTCCTTGCACAGCCTTGTTATGCTTGCCTTTACGACAGAATGCCATTAAAATGTTCTCCTTGCACTGTCTTGTTATGTAGGCCTTCACGGCAGAATGCCATTAAAATGTTCTCCTTGCACTGCCTTGTTGTGCTGGCCTTCACTGCAGAATATTACTTAAATGTTCTCCTTGCACAGCGTAGTTATGCTGGCCTTTACGACAGAATGTCATTAAAATGTTCTCCCAGAAAAGCCTTGTTATGTTGGCCTTTACGGCAGATGGTCATTAAAATGTTCTCTATGCACTGCCTCGTTATGCAGGCATTTACCACCGAATGTTACTAAAAATGTTCTCCTTGCACGGCCTATTTATGCTGGTTTTACGGCAAACAGCCTTGTTATGCTGGCCTTCACGGCAGAATGCCATTAAAATGTTCTCTTTGCACTGCCTTGTTATGCAGGCTTTCACGGCAGAATCCCATTAAAGTATTCTCCTACTTCTGCCATGTTATGCAGGCCTTTACGACAGAATGGCATTGAAGTGTTCTCCTTGCACTGGCTTGTTATGCAGTTGGTCACGATAAAATGACATTCAAACGTTTTCATTGCACTGCCTTAAAATGTTCTCCTTGCACAGCCTATTTATGCTTGTTTTACGACAAAATGTCATTAAAATGTTCTCCTAGCACAGCCTTGTTATGCTGGCCTTTACGTCAGAGTGTCAGTTAAATGTTTTCCTTGCACAGCCTTGTTAAGCTGTCCTTCAGGATTTCACGGCAGAATCCCATTAAAGTATTCTCCTTGTTCTGCCATGTTATGCAGGCCTTCACGACAGAATGGCATTGAAGTGTTCTTTTTGCACTGCCTTGTTGTTATGCAGGCTTTCACGACAATATGACATTCAAACGTTTTCATTGCACTGCCTTATGCAGGTATATTCCAGAAATGCGTCTACTTTTATAAAGTAATAATCCATTCTAGTTTGTATTGTAGTCTTTTTGTCATAAAAAGCAAAGATGAATATCGTTATTATATATCTTCTACTAATTAAATACTGAAAGATAAAATTTACTAGATATTCTGAGTTCAATCATTTTTAAAGTTAAGTTTATTTGTTTTAATTGTTCGAAGATTTAAAAAGCTATTACTTGTTTTCTTTGTAAATTAAGATGGCATTGAAGCACTGTGGTACGGAAGAGCACTAGTGACAGGTGCGTTTTATTAATTAACTCGAAATTTTGAGATACTATCTAGAAATTTCGGGTTACTATCTCGAAAAATTGAGATATTTAACTCGAAATTTCGAGATACGTAATTCGAAATTTCGAGATAGTTACTCAAAATTTAGAGTTAACAAGTCAACATTTAGAGTTCAGTTACTCGAAATTTAGAGTTAATAACATGAAATTTCGACTTCGTATCTTGCCCTTTTATCAGGAAAATTTGAACGTCTGTCCGTCTGTCAAAGGTCAAAAATGTAATGGACAAGTTTTAACTCTTCGAAGTGGGATCATCTATCTACACATCCATATTTTGTACTCAACATGTAGTGTAGTACTACCATACATCAATGTATGACCTACCCCATAGCCTCTAGAGCTACTCCAGATTTCAAACTGTATCCAGGATATATACCTTCATTTACATGTATAGTATGTGCAGATGGTAAGGGCTCGAACTAGGTCGAAAACCTTCCAGATATGGTCAAAGTAGTAAATTACTTTAAGTTGGAATACTTCCCGGTCACCTTCTATGACCTCTCCTCTAAATCTAGATCAATCCAGGTACCCAATTTTAGTCAGACTCATTACTACACGTTCATGTAGGGTATGTCTATGTTTCCTTGCCATATGGGCTCAAACTTAGTAATTCGAAATTTCGACATAGTAACTCGAAATTTTGAGATACATAACTCAAAATGTTGAGATATTAACTCGAAATTTCGAGTTAATAAATAACATACACCTGACACTAATGCTCTTTCTAACTATGTTGATAGGGGCATCCGTGGCCGAGTGGTTAAGGTCGCTGACTTCAAATCACTTGCCCCTCATCGATGTGGGTTCGAGCCTCACTCGGGGCGTTGAATTCTGGCTTACGGAAGGTCGGTGGTTCTACCCAGGTGCCCGCTCGTGATGAAATAATGCACGGAGGGGCACCTGGTGTCTTCCTCCAACATTAAAGCTGGAAAGTCGCCATATGACCTATCATGTGTCGGTGCGACGTTAAATCCAAAAAAAAACTATGTTGATAAACATTGTACAGGCTTGAAGAGGCAGAAGAAGCTCGTTTGAAGGCGACGAAACAGGCTACATCAAAAGCGTATAGCCAGATATGGAAGGTAATAACAAAAATCATCAAATAAGTACCATGTAGCTGGAGATTAATGTTCTTCTTTAAAAACAATTACTACAATATAACACGCTCACAAAAAACATTCATTTCTTTAAATAGATGCATATGTGGCTATGAGTGTATCATGTGTCATTTATTTGACAAATTTTACATTTGGTTTGTGTAAAACCGCTATTTATTCTTTTTAGATGTTACTGTTTAATTCATAGGGGAATGTTTACCATATTTAGTTACATTACCAAACAAACATGTACAAATCCTTTTAAGATAGCAAAGTATTTAATCATAATCTTATGTTTCTGCTGGTTGTATATCATTTTAAGATAGCAAAGTATTTAGTCAAAATCTTATGTTTCTGCTGGTTGTATATCAATGCGTATATGCTATTAACAGTCGGAGAAGGCTGATTTGAAAGACTATTTAGAAAAATCTGAAAAAGAACGCAAAGAACTGGAACGTGTACTCAGAGTGGCAAAGAAAGATAACATGGATATGTCAACAAAGCTGTTTGAAATGAAGATTAAGATGTCTGAAGTTGAAGAAAACTATTATGAAAAGTGAGAACTTCACCGTATTTACATTTTCAGCTATTGGTTCTTTCTTCGTTTTGTTTAGTATTAAAGCTAGTACTTTAGATGTCCGTGTCATTTGTAATGCGTAACAAATAAAGAAAATTTAAGAACTCGGAAATGTAAATAAGAAAAGATCTAAGGTTTTGCAGATGTTTTTTTTTCAAAAAGCATTTGTCTGCAAATCACCAAACGCGTGCTGCCGGTGTAATGAAGTAATTCGACCCCCATAGAATAATGACCCCCCGGTCATTATTCTATAGAAAAAGTGACCCCCCCCCCGGTCATAGTATTATGACCTCAAGATCATAGTACTATGACTCCCCCACGTGAAGTAAACTGAACCTCACGAAGAATATTGACTCCCATTAAAAAAACGACCCCAGGTCATTTGGTTAAATTTAGTGATAACTCATGTATCTAAGGCCTAATTGCTGCATTTTATGCCCCCACTTTGGGGAGGGGTGCATATAGATTTGCCCTTGTCCGTCCGTCCGTCCTTCCGTTTGACCATTAGCCCCAGATACCATCACTTGACACAGAAATCAGAGCATTCCGCAACGGGAAAAGGGATTCTATTTCTAAACGCTGTATCTTGGTGTATACATTTTTTTTCAGGAAATTAACAATTCACAATACGTTCACAAAACACACCAGTGCCAATAATCCCTGCAAACTTCGGTATGAAGTAATTCTTCAGAAGAAAACTGCAAAAGAAACTGCTAGCATAGAACTTAGTATTAATAGAAGTTGCAATACTTAGCAGTGGCAGTAAAGTACGGTAGCGGCAACAATAGAAAGTAGTAGTAGTAGTAGTAGTAGTAGTGGCAGTGGTAGTGGCAGCAGCAGCAGAGGAATAAGTGACAGCAACAACAGCAGCAGGAGAAGAAGAGGTAGATGTACAAGACGTATTAGTGGAAGCAGGTATAGTAGTATCAGTAGTAGCAGTTGTAGTAGTAGTAGAAGAAGTAGTAGTAGTAGTAGTAGAAGAAGAAAAAGTACATGTAGTAATAGCAATAGAAGTAGCGGCACCAGTAATAGTAGTACAATCAAAATGTTAACTATTGGCAAAGGAGGGTATTAGAGTTGTAGATCTAGTAAAATTGTCCGTTAGGTTTTGTGGGGATCACTTTTTAATAGATATTATCGTCGAAAGTCTTTTTAGGAGCCGGTGTTTTACACGGAAAGAGTAACTTTTTTAAATAGAATAATGTCCGGGAATCGATACTGTACGATACTGTATGTAGTAATTGGCAGTGAGTATTTTACATGGAAGGAGTCACTTTTTCTATAGAATAATAACCGGGGTCGTTATTCTATGAGATTCGAAGGGAGTCATCTTTAGGGAGTCAGTATTTTACTTGGCGGGGTCAGTTTTTCTAAAGAATAATGACCGGGGGTCGTTATTCTATAGAGTTTTCATAGGGAGTCAGTTTTTTATAAGGGGAGTCAATATTTTACAGGAAAGGAGTCACATTTTCTATAGAATAATGACCGGGGGGTCGTTATTCTATGGGGGTCGAAATACTTCATTACACCGGCGCAAATCCAGTTAAACGAATTACACATTTACTTTACGGGTTGTCTTTTGAATTATCTGATAACGAACACAATTATCTAGGCTCATTATTTCTTACACAGAAATTGCGGTTTTATTAGTATTTTTCACAAAAGTAATATACTAAAAACCTAGTGAAGCAACTTCACATCAGTTCTGTTTTACCGCCGCGTCAGCGTCAACAAAAGCTAGTACCACAGCCACAGCTTTGCTTTCTGAAGCAATGATAATGTTACTGGATTTTGTCAAATTTCTTCTATCTTTGTCTTTATAAAGAATCGTTGTTTTTTAAACAGACGAATTTTATTTTCTACTTTTGAACAATAGTTTTAGGTCTTATTTAATTCTTAAATTTTACACTGTCTGCAAAGACCAATTATTCCTTACTAAAATGAAAATATAACTTTAAAACAAGTTTTTGATTCATATACTCTTGCAAAAAAAGAATTAAGATGGAAATATTTCTCAAAAGGTAAAAGCTAACATTACGAGTAGCTTTTTGAGCTAATGTTTTTGAAGGAAAATTTCCTTAGTTCCTAAAACTGCAATTGTCGTGGGCAGTGTTGCATTTTCCATTACTGGTCATGAACAGACTCAATTAAACCGAGTCTGCAATTTTCACTGTTTGCCTTGTTTTCGGTGCTTCCGAGGGATCTGCTTTCCAGATTTTATTTTCCCTTCCAAGACTGCTGTCATTATTCAGAGCCAATGCAGTTTGTAGACGATCTATTTTCAGAAATAGCTTGATTGGCGTTGTTTTAAACTTTCTTTGTAGATTGTCGAAGACATCTTCGGAAGAATACATTTTGAAGCAAGAGGTAAATTATTCAATATGTTTGCCATTCAGAAGACTTCCGTGGCCTATTTGTTAAGGATGCTGACTTTGAATCACTTGCCCCTTATGAATGTAGGCTCGGGGCTTTGCTTGGGATGTAGAATGTCTTATGTGATAAAGCCACCCGACTGGCTTACGGAAGGTCGATTGTTCTAACCAGGTGCTCGCCCGTGATGAAATTATGCCTGGAGGGGCACCTAGGATTTTTTTCTTCCATGAAAAGCTAGAACAATGCCAAAATGACCTGTAATTGTGCCGGTTTGACTTTAAAACACAAGGAAAACAAACAAAATTGCCATTTATATGTGATGTTCTTTCCTTTCAAAGTTAGGTAGTTTTTTTCCAAATGTTATAAAAAGAACAAAATTTATAATACATTATGCTTGATATCGCCTTTTGTCAGTAGTCTAGTTAAGAATAGTATATCAATATCAGACTTTGTTATAAACTATCAATACATTCATTGAGTCGAACGTATTTTTAAGTTTGACTTCGGATCCATATCAATTAAGAATATAGTTCAGTTTGTTAAAAATAGTAAATATAAAGTCAAAATAAAAGATACATTTAATGTAGTACTGAAACTATAAGCCGTTTCAAACTGTTACGAACATTCTATACTACGCTTTAAACTGGTGATATACCCCTTTTACCTTTTTCCGTACTACTGATACGATTCCAATCGTTTTTACATTAAACAATGAATGAATTCAAGCGTTGTATATTCTGCAATAAACAATGGTTGACGCAAGGACCGGTTGGTAAAAATATGACATCATTTTCAAATCAATACAGTTATCATCATCTTTAGATGAGCATGTTAGAATGAAAATAACAGAGGCATTCTTTTGGTTTATCGTTGGATTAATATTATCCATTGTTCAGATGCTTGAATATTTAACCAGGCTAACGCTCACGTGTTTCAATTCCTATACATCTGAGCTCTGACCCGTGGTGAATCAGGCAAAAAATAACGCTAGGTCGTAATCACTTGAAAAATAATATGTATCGATATCTAAATACATATTTCAGATTGAAGACCTTAAAGAAGACTTAGCGACTGAGGTGCGTCTGCGGAAAGAATATATTCTCAGAAATGCAGTGTTAGCTGAAGAAATTCGCGCAATTCGAGAAAGATTAGACATTGTCGATCAAGAGCAGACGTTGAACAAGGTACATCTTGAAAAGGATCTAGACAGGGTTTACCGACGTAACTCAAATATGCGGCGTTATCAACCGCGTTATCGAACCCCACTTCTGCAAACAAAAAAATCAGGACAATTTTATATGAAGTCGCCATTACAATCGAGCGAATTCAAATTTTATTAGTTACCAGCCATATGTTTCTTTCTCCGTTTTCCAACATTTTATACACTTTATGTACTTTATGAGCTTTTGAGAAAAATATGGTGTGATGATTTACAACAAAATTGTAAAATTAGCAATTTTGAGAAACTATTAGTCTCATAGTGAATCTAAATTACTTAACTGACTATTTTTGATTGAGTTTCGCCCATTTACATTGAAAGGAGAGAAGGATGTCTTTTGAACCGAGATAACCTTTTTGGATTTGAGAATACAATAAGAATGTAAGACTCCATTTGATTATAACAAAACTTTCTTCTTGTTCACTAAACAGTTACTATATGTAATAAGCGTGTATACATTTTATGTCTCATGCATCTTGATAAATTATAGATTTGTTTTCTTATTTCTGGGTACGAAGTTATATTGAAATCACAGTTTTTGTATAGTCATAGTTTCGTCTGTTTTCCTTGAAAACAAAGTAATTTTTCAGTGACTATATCCAAATGCATTCTTCATTTCAGTAAAATTCATTTAGAATAGTCTTTTCAGGCTATGGGTGAAGAAGTATATAAATTCTATATTCCGAATACATTTTCTTGAATAAACGTATTTTCCCGACACCATTGTCAAGATAACTGTTGATTTTGTCAGTTTAAACTACACTGTCTTTAATTTGATTTTTTCTTGAAGAAAATGACAAATTATTAAAAAGGTTTTTATTTTCACAATTAAGATCCTTTGATCTTTCTATCTCGCTCGGGAGTATAAATTTTATCAACAATCCACAGATATTCAGTCTTAAAAGGAGGAAATGAATCATTTTTCATAAAGACCTTGATGCCCGTTTCGACTGAGAACAATCATGTGAGAAAATCATACAGCTTTTCCTGAATTCAATTGTCATAATATTTCGCTCCTTATCTACTTTCGATTTCGTCAAGGAGTAATGTCCCTTCCAAGACAAGTAATGTTCAATTTCAAAAATATTATGAGAGATGCGGATTTTTCATCCTTTGTTATTTTTTATTATTCGCCGAAGAGTTATACGTAGTGAATATCAATTGACACAGGTTGTCATTCAAAACATTGATGTAGTTTTGCTCCTTTGTGATTTTTAATTTTCATGGAGGGACAATTGCATTACCAATTGAATTGACATGTAATGTGACTATAGCAGGAACTGTTTCTCATTGTTCTGTAGTTTTGCTCCTTTGCTGTTTTCGAGTTTTCGTCAAGGAGTATTGCACTACTTATTGACATGTAGTGAAATTAAACCTTTCAAAACAGTGTTATGTAGTTTTGCTCCTTTTATTCTTTTATATATTTTTCACGGAGGACTAACTGCACTACCATTTGACATGAAAGGAGTTGTTTGTCTATCAAAATATTTGTTATGTGGCTTTACTCCTTCGCTAGTTTCGATTTTTCGTGCAGGAGTAACTGCAATAACAATTGACAAGTAATGGAACTAATCAGGTTCAAAACATTTGTTACAAATTGAATGTAAATAGTTAGTCATATTTGCTATTTTCGATTTAATATCAAATTTAATTGCCAATTGTATAGTGACATAATCGTTTCTTTTTTGTTGTTGCTTAAATTAATATTTAATGGAGGACGTATAATGCTCATTTATTTATTTTACTCCTTTTCTCTTTTCAATTTTTGGAAGAGTTATGTCAATATTATGCATTCACGCTTATAGCAAATAACAAAACTGGAACTGTTTGTCTTTAAGAAATTGGACTTTTTCGAGAGATTTCAATGATGAAACTACTGCTTTTACGAAACAACAAAATATATGAACTGTTTGTCTCTCAAAACATTTGTTATGTAAGTTTGCTTCTTTGTTATTTTCAATTGTTCTTCAAGAAGTAATTGCAATAACTATCAAGGAACGATAGGTATTGCTATTGTAAATCGCAATTTGTCTTAGGTATATTAATCAGGAGTATTCCAACTCATTTTTGGGCAATAAACCTCTAAAACCTAATGTTTTTAGTCTGATGTTGAGTAGCCATTTAGAAAGAGTGTTATTATTACGAAATATACATAAAATATGTTGTTAATAGCTAAAATGTTTTGTTAAATAGCAAAGAGGAGATGTTTTATTATATATCTACGCTTTTTAATCTCTTACATAATGTCATGTTCAAGAACATTCTTTGAGTAGTCGCTTTTGTAATCAGCAGGCACATTTGAATGCAGTTGATTGCGTTAGTTTTATTTGTACGACAATGTACTCTTACGCTATTCATAAATCATTATATTTATTTATGTTTAAATGTTTTGTCAATAAATTTATCTTCTCTTCTAGATATGTTTCGTTTTGTTTGTTAGTGAAGTAATATAATAAAAGGAAAATTGTATAACTACACTATGGAAGAGCAATACAGTAAGGTGCGTTTTAATTATCAACTCGAAATGTCGAGTTTCTAAGTTGAAATTTCGAGTTACTTACTAAAAATTTCGAGGTACTTAACTCAAAATTTCGAGATACTTACTCGAAATTTTGACCTGGTAACTCGAAATTTCTAGTTATGAAATTCGAAACATCGAATCAATTAGTCGAAACTTCGAGTTCAGTTACTCGAAATTTCTATTTAATAACATGACATTTTAACTTCCTATCTTGCTTTCTTTCTCCGCGTTCCAACATTTTATTCACTTTATGTACTTTATGAGCTTTTGAGAAAAATATGGTGTGATAATTTACAACAAAACTGTAAAATTAGCAATTTTGAGAAACTACTGGTCTAAGAGTGAATCTAAATTACTTAACTGACTATTTCTTATTGATTTTGGCCAATTAATATTGAAAGGAGAAAAGGATGTTTTTTAAACCGAGATAAGCTTTTTGGGTTTGAGAATACAATAAGAATGGAAGACAGTTTACCCTGGATTTTGTATAATCATAGTTTCTTTTGTTTTCCTCGAAAACAAAGTAATTTTTTCAATGACTATTCAAATGCATTCTTCATTTCAGTAAAATTCATTTAGAATAGTCTTTTCAGGCTATGGGTGTAGAATTATACAAATTCTATATTCCGAATAAATTTCCTGACACCATTGTCATGGTAACTGTTGCTTTTTGTCAGTTTAAACTGCCTTTAATTTGATTTTTTTTAAAAGCTTGAAAAATGACAAATTAATAAAAAGGTTTTTATTTTCACAATTAAGATCCTTTGATCTTTCTAACCGGCTCGGGAGTATAAATTTTATCAACAATCCACAGATATTCAGTCTTAACTAATACAGCTGCCGCGCTGTTAAAAACAGGAAATGAATTATTTATTATAAAGACGCTGATGCCAGTTTCTAGTCAGAACAATCATGTGAGAAAATCATACAGTTTTTCCTAAATTCAATTGTCATAATATTTCGCTCCTTATCTACTTTCGATTTCGTCAAGGAGTAATTTCCCTTCCAAGACAAGGAATGTTTAATGACAAAAAAAGTATGGGAGACGCGTATTTTTCATCCTTTGTTATTTTTTATTATACGCCAAAGAGTTATACGCTAAGAATATCAATTGACACAGTTTGTCATTCAAAACATTGTTATGTAGTTTTGCTCCTTTGTGATTTTTATTTTTCATGAAGAAACAATTGTATTACCAATTGAATTGACATGTAATGTGACTATAGCAGGAACTGTTTCTCATTGTTCTGTAGTTTTGCTCCTTTGCTGTTTTCGAGTTTTCGTCAAGGAGTATTGCACTACCTATTGACATGTAGTAAAATTAAACCTTTCTAAACAGTGATATGTAGTTGTGCTGCTTTTATTCTTTTATATATTTTTCACGGAGGACTAATTATACTACCAACTGACATGAAAGGAGTTGTTTGTCTATCAAAATATTTGTTATGTGGCTTTACTCCTTCGCTAGTTTCAATTTTTCGTGCAGGAGTAATTGCACTAACAATTGACAAGTAATAGAACTAATCAGGCTGAACACATTTGTTACAAAGTGAATGTAAATAGTTCTTCATCTTTGCTATTTTCGATTCAATGTCAAATATTAACTGCCAGTTGTAAAGTGACATGATTGTTTCTTTTTTGTTGTTGCTTAAATTAATATTTAACGGAGGACGTATAATTCTCATTCATTTATTTTACTCCTTTTCTCTTTTCAATTTTTGGAAGAGTTATGTCAATATAAAGCATTCACGCTTATAGCAAATAACTAAACTGGAACTGTCTGTCTTTAAGAAATTGGACTTTTTCGAGAGATTTCAATGATAAAACTACTGCTTTTACGGAACAACAAAATATATGTGTTGAAATGTTTGTCTCTCAAAACATTTGTTATGTAAGTTTGCTTCTTTGTTATTTTCAATTGTTCTTCAAGGAGTAATTGCATTAACAATCAAGGAACGATAGGTATTGCTATTGTAAATCGCAATTTGTCTTAGGTGTATTAAGCAGTAGTGTTCCAGCTCATTTTTTGGCAATAAACCTCTAAAACCTAATGTTTTTAGTCTGATGTTGAGTAGCCATTTAGAAAGACATGTTATTAATACAAAATATACACAAAATATGTTGTTAATCGCTAAAATGTTTTATTAAATTGCAAAGAGGCGATGTTTTTATTCTCTTACATAATGTCATGTTCAAGAACATTCTTTGAGTCGTCGCTTTTGTAATCAGCAGGCGCATTTGAATGCAGTTGATTGCGTTAGTTTTATTTGTACGACAATGTACTCTTACGCTATTCATAAATCAATATATTTATTTATGTTTAAATGTTTTGTCAATAAATTTATCTTCTCTTCTAGATATTTTTCGTTGTGTTTGTTAGTGAAGTAATATAATAAAAGGAAAATTAAATAACTACACTATGGAAGAGCAATATAGTTATGTGCGTTTTAATTATCAACTCGTAATGTCGAGATACTAAGTTGAAATTTCGAGTTACTAACTAAACTTTTCGAGGTACTTAACTCAAAATTTCGAGATACTTACTCGAAATTTTGACTTGGTAACTCAAAATTTCTAGTTATGAAATTTCGAATAAATTAGTCTTAACTTCGAGTCCAATTACTCGAAAATTCAAGTGAATAACACGAAATTTTGACTTTGTGTCTTGCTCTTTTGTCCGCAAACTTTGAACTTCTGTCCGTCTGTCAAAAGCCAAGACTGTAATTGATAACTTATGACCCTTTTAAGTGGAATCTTCTATCTACACATCCGTATATCGTACCCATCATATAACGATTTGAATATATATCACCATACATCAATTTATGACCTACCCAATAGCCTCCAGAGCCACTCCAGATTTCAAACTGTATCCAGGATATATACCTTCATTTACATGCCTAGTATGTTCAGGTGGTAGGGGCTCGAACTAGATCGTAAACCTTCTAGATGTGGACAAAATAGAGAAATATTCGAAGTTCTAATACTTCCCGGTCATCTTCTACGACCTCTCCTCAAAATCTAGATCAATCCAGGTACCAAATCCTGGTCAGACTCATTGCTACAGTTTCATGTAGGCTACGTTTATATTTCCTTGCGATGTGGGCGTAAGTTCCAGACTAAAACACGGTTTAAATAATGATATTTTTCTATGAGCAAACGCTGCCAGGTCATCTCAATCATATGACCCTGTAAGGCGTCCCAATTGATACACCTGATACCTAATCTTGGCCAGGACCTATACATCAAGGTAAACTTTAGTACTTAGTTACTCGAAATCTTGACTATATAACTCGAAATTTCGAGTTACTAAGTCGAAATTTCGAGTTAATAAAAAGCATGCACCTGGCACTTATGCTTATCTGTACTAAACTGTACAGATAGGTCGTATTCCTTGAGTTTTATTCTCACTATCCCGACATATTCCTTATATTTTTCTAAAGTGTTGTTCTAATCTAATGTTCTTTTTTAATCAAATGGATTCATATAATACATAGAAAATAATTTATGATTCATATTGCCGGCATCATACATTTTAATTACGGACATAATTCTGTTTAAATTGCTTTAGTCGCTGCTACCTCACATTTTCAGGTATAATTTGTAACTTACCGCTGAGTGACCTTTGAACGTGTATAGAAAATACGCCGCTTTTCTTAGAGATTTCCTATCGCTAAATACAATGTTAGCATTTAGTACAAACTTCTTAATTCATTTCTAATAATCGAAGGCTTATTTAATACATGCTACTATATATCATTGGACAGAACATAAAGATCGAACACATAGAGACAAATCTACTGCCACATATAAATGTAGACACTTTGCCTTATGTACATTGAAAGACAGTTAAATACTAATGTCTTTATGTAAGACTGAATAAAAAAACACTTATGATACTCGTTTAGGTAATGTCTGGTTTCATTATTGTGTAAGAGAACGTAAAGATTGTATATAGTTTACAGAAGCATATAGAAACATACGCGTTCATGCTGCTTCTGCAGATGTAGAAAATTATTAGACTTTTTTGCATAAACAAGGTATTTGGTGTTCGAAACTACCCAATTATATCATTATCTTAACTTAATTTACCCCATTCGAAATAAGTAATTAAATTTACTTTGATGGGTCATCCCAGGTATTTAGATCAATCATTTTTCTATTTAGTAAATCATAACATATACTGACTTAATCTTTCATGTACCAATTATGAAGTAGAAATCTGTTTTAACATGTATATTATATTCTAATCAAAACATCTTTCAATCTATATGGGCTATTGTATACATATATTTTAATGCATTAGTTTTATTTAATGTTTTATGATCTTATGCCTGAATAAATTTGAATTGAATTGAATTGAACAATATATTTCAATATAAAAAAAAAAAAAAAAAAAAAATAAATAAAAAAATAAAAATAAAGAAATAGATAAATAAAAAAGTCTAAAAGCCTTGGCTTACAAAGCCTTTCACTATTTTTCTCCGCTTAAAATACCCTGGAGCAAGGCCCATCTCAACGATTCGGTATCTTATACTTACCTCTAGTTTCTGATTCAAGGTTTGTCTCTTCATCCCCGGCATATTGTACTTACCTCCTGTTCTTGAGCAATGTTCGTCTCTCCATCACCTGCATACTGAACTTACTTCCTGACACAAGGTTCGTCTCTGCATCTCCGCCATATCGTACTTACTTCTTGATCCTGGTAGAAAATTCGTCTCTCCATCTCACCATGTGCCATATATTGTACTTACCTTTTTCCTGTCACAAGGTTCGTCTCTCGCACAAGATTCGTCTCTTCATCTTCGGCATATAGTACTTACCTTTTATTCCTGGTATAATGTTCGTCTCTCCGTCTTCGGCATATCAAACTTACCTTTTTTCCTGGTACAATGTTCGGCTCTCCGTCTTCGGCATATTGTACTTACCTTTTGTTCCTGGCACAAGGTTCGTCTCTCCGTCTTCAGCATATTGTACTTACCTTTCATTCTTGGTACAATGTTCGTCTCTCCATTCTCGGCATATTGTACTTACCTTTTGGTCCTTGTACAATGTTTGTCTCTCCGTCTTCGGCATATTGTTCTTACCTTTTGTTCCAGGCACAAGGTTCGTCTCTCCGTCTTCGGCATATTGTACTTACCTTTTGTTCCTGGTACAGTGTTTGTTTCTCCGTGTTCGGCATATTGTACTTCTTCTATTCTTCTTCTTCTCGTACGCAACTACCCTGTCAGACCAGTAGCCTCGATGAAACTTGTGGTTTGCTGCAGATCCTCAATGCCTCCATACAGTTTCTGGTGGATTGAGGTATCTATCGGCCAAGTCGCAGCTCGCTCCTAGTCATGCCTTTTACATCTCTGAAGTATATGCTCCGTAGTCTGATCTTTCTTGCCGCATGGACAAGTTGGCGATGATGCCAGTCTGTACATCTTGTAGATGTGAGCATTGTGCTTGTTGTGCCCTGAGCGGAGCCTGACAATCATCACTTGTTCAGACCGATCAAGGAGATGAAAAGCATTTTCTCCGTCCTTGGTCTCGTTAGTACCTTGATGATTGTGACTTTCTCCTTGTAACTCACAGGTTCTGTTTGTTGTTCTGACTGAGCTCCTAGCTTAGCAAGTTTGTCTGCCTCTTCATTGCCTGCAAGTTCACAATGGGATGGAATCCACTGAAGTGCTACTTTGCAGATTATACTCAGGCTCTGCATTCTCCTGGCTAGCTGCGGAGCTTTATTGTTGATCAGAGCTTCCATGACAGACAGTGCATCTTTGAGAAAGACGGCTGAGGACTGCCGAGTCTTCAAGCATTGAGACGGCCTTCATGAGTGCTTCAGTTTCTGCCTTACAATTCCTGCAGTGTTTTCCTGTGGCTGCATGTAGTGTTTCTCTCTTGTCAGATGGATATTGAATAAAAAACCCTGCTCCTCCATCTTTGACGGAACATGTGGCTGATCCGTCTGTGTAGATATGAGTCCATGATTCCGGAGGATAGTTTTCATTGATCATAGCAAGTGTGAGGCTCTTCCGAATGCCTTCATCCTCTTGCTTCCCGCAGTCAAGACGAGGAACAGCAAGTCTTACAGAGGACAGATCATTTGCTAGTGGGTTTATAATGTGTTCACTACCTAGAGGAGTCTTTGGTATGTTCAGCTCAGTTTTGAACTCTCCGCTGAGTTCCTTTGCCTCATGAACGAAGCTGCTACGTTTGAGCCGATTATTGGTGTAGCCATCTGGCTTGGCTTTCATGGGATGGTCTTAGAAAGACCTGAAATTCTCTGCTTGAAACATGACCTTTGCATGTCTCCTGTCTTGTAACGGCTGTGTGCCTGATAGCTTCTCCATGAAGGAGATTGGTGTAGACTTTGTAGCACCTATCATGATCCGCAATGCTTGGATCTGAACCTTGTCTAAAGCCTGTTGGTACGTTTCGGCAGTAGTGGACCAGGCAGTTGAGCTATACCCTAAGTTGGGTCTCACTGTTCCCTGATGTACTGTCTTGAGTATTTGCTCATTTGCTCCCCACGTTGTTCCAGCAAGTTTGCGCATCATGGCAAGCTTCTTACGGGCCTTCCCTTCTGCTTGACTAATGTGGGGCTTCCAGATCAGCCGTTTGTCAAAGGTCACGCCAAGGTATTTTGCCTTGTCTGCTTCAATCAGCGAAGTATTTTGATTTTACCCGCCCTTTGCTTTGGTCGACAGGGAGAATAGTGTGGTGGTCGATTTCTCTGTATTGATCGATACACACCAATCTTCAGCCCAAGCTGAAAGCTTGCTGATGGCTTCTTATATCCTGTATGTGGCTGTAGTGGCATGTTTTTCCTTACACCATAACACCAGACCGTCAGCGTAGAGTGCAGCCTTAACTCCTTTCGGTAGTTCAGACAATTCAGATCATTGATGAAAAGCAAGAAGAGGTTAGGGGATAAGACTCCGCCTTGTGGGACAGCATGTCGCAACAGGATCCTCCTACCGCTGGCATGTTCTAACTGACTCTTGCTCTCCTGTTGTGGAGTTATGACTTAATCCACCTCAGTATGTGACCTCCTATACCTGTCCGCACGCATCAGTTTGACGAAGAGTCCATCAGTCTAGACTTTGTCGAACGCTCTCTGCAGATCAGTCCATGCTGTAAACACGACTTTCTGCTCTTGGAAGGTGTCCTCAATCTCGATAGATACGTGGTCTGGTCCTCAGTGGAACGGAATTGTCTGAAACCAGCTTGTTGCGTTGCAAATAGGTTGTTAGTCTCCATGTACCACTTCAGGTGTGCATTCACAATCCTCTCCATGGTCTTTCAGACACAGCTGGTTAGGCTGATTGGGCGATAGCTTGCAGCCTTCTTTGGATCCTTCCCTTTCTTGTGGATGGGGATAATGACTACCTCTTTCCATATCTGTGGAAGCAGTCCTTGTGTCCAGCTGTAGTTGTCAATTTCCAGGAGTTTACAAATTGCTGTAGTGCCTAGATGGGTCAGCATTTCATTTTTGACTCCATCTGGCCCAGGAGACTTCTTTGTTTTCAACTGCCTAAGAGATGTCTGTACCTCATGCAGTTTAAGACTTTGCGTCAAGCATTCTGATGTCACTTGGCTTGTCTGCCTTTCCCTTTTTTTCTCCCTTGGGCTTCCGTTTGCCGTTCCCTGTTAATGGGGATGTTTGAAACAACTTTATAGTTAGAAGCAAAATATTTGCCGCTTGTTTACCCGTCAACATTTCACCATTCTCTTCCAAAGTTACTGAGCCTCTTCCTGTTTCATCATCGTTCAGCTGTCTCGTCAATCCTCACAGCTTTTGGCCATATCGCTCTAGGTAGAGCGAGGCTGTTTTGTTTCTCCAGCTCTTCCCCTGTGCTTCACGTTTGTGCCTGAGGAAATTGGCCTTTTGCTCGCTGTAGAGAGAGGTTACTTCTTGTGAGGGATTGTTTTCTGTTTCCTTCCTGGCTTCTGATAACTTTGCCTGTAGATTCTCCAACTCATCACTCCAGTAGGGCTTATAGTCCTTTCTTGCGCTTAGTCTAGTCCGATTTTGCAGATATATGTTTATTTAAGAAGTTACAAGCATTTTGTTAGTATTTGGTCCAACATACTTTTTAACATATTTTGGGTATGCTGAATCCAAAAATATATGTTGGCCATCTGGCAAATGCCTCTGAAAGGGTTAAAAATAGGGGCAAAAATGTCTACATTTTTCGATTTTTATTTCCATTAATATTATTTTATGATACAAATGTTTATCTTTAGACATGTTTGAACATATTATTTCATATTTTTAGTATAATTGAGTTAATATTTATCAGTAAAATATTTTACAAGTTAAAAATTTGTACTTTAGGGGTTCAAAAAGGTGAATTTGGAGACAATTTTTTTTTTAAGAAATATTCAACGTCATTCATAGAATAGAAAAAAAATGAGAATAAGTATGAGATTAAAAACATCTGCTTGAATTTTGATGTCAAAAAGAAAATAATATTTTTGATGAAATGGTTTTTGCAGTCTTGAAAATAATCATTTAAGACAAAAATAATGGAGAAATTAAAACTTAATTAACATGACATTGTCTATAATAGAGAAAAAAATAACATGTATAACATATGTAATCCTGGTAAGATTTTATTGGACAATAAACTTTTTAATACCTAAGCAGCATAATAATTGGTGAAAATTAATTGTGACAGGGATTAAGATGATGACTAATTTGTACTTAATTAGCATAAACTATCCAGGTCTCTGTTACAATAACAGTATGAGTCTGATCATGTTATTGTAAAGTCCTTACCTAAACACTCTGGAATGCTTTACCTGTTAATTAATCTACATTAATTCTGACACAAGGACACACTCTTTACGGTTTTAGAGGTGTCAAGAACATTTAATGGAATCAAGACTTTTTGCAAGATATTTTGCAGGTAGGAAAAATTTATGCGTATTTTTTTTTCTATAACATTTTAGAAATGCTTTGTTTTATATACATCGTTAATTTCTAATATTTGGTGAAATTGTATTTAATTTAACTTTAAAAATCTGTGATACGTTTAGTTAAAAGTATCTGTTAAAGTTAGCTTTATATACTATTATTGATTGTGAATAATAAGTAATACAATATCATTTTGTTTTTCATAGATGTTAAAATATTCCACAGTAAGAATGGGCAGGACTTTGCAATTAAAGAGACCATTTCAAGATAGCACAGAAATATGCATCATTTGTCAGGAGGCAGAATCTGACAAACTTGAAACTAAACAGCCTCAAGGCATAATATCTCTAAAACAGTGAGCTGAATCAAGAAAAAAATTCAGAGATTGTTCTAGCAATGAAGCCATAAGAAGAATTGAAAAAATAGATGAAATGACAAAATACTTTGCCATAGAAATTATTAATTATTCTAAATTTGTTCACAAAAAAAACAAATACAAACTCTTCAGTCAAAACTAAGTGCTGATATAAAACAAGCCTCCAGACAAACATCAGATAAAGCTGGACCCTCATCAAACTTATTATATACACCTACAAGAAGGTTAAACCAATAAACTGGGAAATATGTATGTTCTGTCAAGACAAAAAGCATGAAAATCTCTTTAACATAACTACCTTCCAAATCAGTGATATTATTTTAAAGGATGCTAAACTTGACAACACAATGCGATTGCGTCTCTCTGATGTCAACGACCTCACAGCTGCAGTGGGCAAATATCATAACAAATGTTTAAATTCTTTTAGATACGGAGTTCACAAAACCAAGTCGGACAGCACAAATACAGATCTTGCCATGATCTTTCTTATACATGTACTTGAGAATGCTGCAACGAAATCGCAAATACTGCGACATTTGGAACAGATACTGCACACTTATTGAAGAGACTTCTTCAACAATTCCTTTGTCATTTAATTCTAGAAGATCATCATTCAAAGAAGCCCTACAACGTAACTTGAGAAACCAGTTTCAGTTTGTAACTCCACTTCATAGATCTGTTGATGAAAGTTTTACACTTCTTGTTCCATATGAATGTGCTGTGTCAATGCTTAGTGATGCCCATTATGCTACTACTGACGATAGTGATGAGCGGCTGACAATACCGAAATATAATTCCAGTTACGACTTCTTGTCATTGGTATACGTAGTACTTAAATTAAAGGCTGATTTGCTCTCTCTTGCCTTGAATGGACATTCTAGACTGAGTGTGAGTGAAATTCATAGGTATGATCATACGAATTATGCACGTTGGAGAACTGTCTATCTGGCAGATGCATATCAGCTGTCTCAAGAAGTCTTGCAAGAGTTCAGAAATGACAACTTTGTTGTTAAGAGGTCAAACTCAAAATTCAATCAAGTGGATCCTGATCTAAGTCAGGAATGGCTGAATTCAACTGGGAAGAAAGGTTGAGGAATAACTGTTATAACAAGAACCCCTACAGCTTTGACTAGATGGTCTTTATCTTACAACCTGAGGTCTCATATAAGCCTTTTTACCAAGTGTATGTACAAAGTCAATGACGAAGACATACTTGTGCATAAGGAAAATCAAAGAGCAGGCAAGCTGTGGACCAACAAGCTGAAGAAGCAGTTCTAAATGTATTACAAAGATATAATGTGGCTGATCCACATGTGCTAGGTGAAAGTTTGTTGAATGTAGCAACTAAAGACATTGCAACTGACAGTATAAAAAAGTCTCTACTGTCTGCCTTGCAATTTGGCCAGGAACAACGTGATTGTTTTGTAAGAGAGAGACTACAGTTTGAAAAGAGTGATAATGTATCAAAAGTTCAGCTACGTGATACAATCAAAAAGAACAATCCATCTACATTTGCTTCTTTGTACATTAGTGATAAAGCATCGAAGTCAACAATTGAAAAGGGCAAAATATTAAGAGCAGATCGAAATACACTACATCATTTAGTGACAGCACATAAGGCAGACAGAGATGTAAATATTGAGGAAATACTAAAACATGAACAGTTGCCAGTTCCAGTTTTCATTTCCGAAACCAGTGGAACTCTCAAAATGTGCAAAAATCCATATCGTTGGATGAACTTGTCAAGGATGAGTGACCAAATAAAACAAAGGAAAAAATATGAAAGGATAGATGGAGTGTTTGTCCGGCATCACTCAATAAAATCAAACACCAGGAAACAAGGCACAAAGGCATATCAACCAGTGAGGAGAGTAATTGAAAGTACCATTAACAAAAATCTGGTGTAACTTTTTAGCACTTCCTGCAAATAATTTTTGCTCTTACTATGCCATCTGCAAGAAATAAATGCAATAGTATGGATGATGGATGGAACAGCAAAAAACGAAAATACATTCAAGTCAACACAGTGTTAGATACATCATCAATAACTGAAGAATTGCGTAGAAATTTACTTGCTTTCCATGCACTCGCTTGCTGTGACATAACATTGTATTTCTGTGGAATCTCTAAAAGATCCGCATTTAAGGTCTTTAGATCTAAGGCAATGCAAAACTGATAGAAGGTCTCGGACATGGACAACTGTCTGATGAAGTAATGAAAAACTGTGAATACTTTATTTGCAAGATGTATGGCCAAGATATTGTTAGTATTGACAGTGCTCGAAATGTTATGTTTGCCAGGTTTACAAGTCCTGAACACATGTCCCCAACCAGTGATCATGCTTATTTCACATTAAAAGAGCTCATCATCAAGCTCTGGTATGGAACCAAACAACTGTTCCCAATCCAGACCTGCCTGCACCTACTGACATGGGATGGAAGGTGGAAGATGACACACTTACGCCAGTTCTTCTTACCCGTGATCCGATTCCTCAAGCTTGTATGGAGTTCATTGCTTGCAAGTGTACATCTAGATGTAGGACCCTCAGATGTAGATGTAAAAAGATTGGACTTTTATGCACAGATATATGTCAAGCAATAAAAGCATTACCAGCTGTATGAACTCGAGGCAGTAAATTAACATATGAAATAGGACTTTGAAAGCATAGCTTGAGGTTCAACTATGTCAGTCTATATAATTTTGAAATAATTATATGATAAACAGTTAAACTGTAAACTCATTCAAAATATAAAATTATTGCACTGCATTCAACAATAGCTTTGCAAATATAACCAACTTGAATTAATTAATATTAAAAAAGTCAAGTTAGAGTTTTTTTAAGCTTTTTTCTCTTAACGCAGCACACATTTGGATTAAAGGTTACAGTCAAACCTGTGTTAAAGACCACCTCTGAACAGAGACCACTTGGCTCTTAAGACCACATGTTTTATTTCCCATTTTATCATTTACATTGTATTTTAACCTGTGAATAAAGACTACCTCCCAATAAAGGCCACATTTTTGCTCTCCCAAAGGTGGTCTTTATAGACAGGTTTGACTATTTATCTTTGAAAAAAGTGTTGTTTATTTCATTTGTTACTATGTTACACATCACTTTGATAAAAAAAACCCCACATATTTCTGGATAATTGTGATGATGTTACCTGTTTCTATAAGAAATATCATAATTTGGCGGCCATTTTGTTTTCCGCCATTTTGACCTATAAAAAATCATTTCTCAGATGGCCAACATATATTTCTGAATTTAGCATACCCAAATTATACTAAAAAAGTATATGGGACCAAATACTAACAAAATGCCTGTACCTCTCACATTTATTGAAATCTGGACTAGACTATCTCCTTGAAATGGCGCTGTAAGCAGCCTTAAGTATACTGGCGTTGAAGTATTTGACAACCCGATTGATGTCTCTGCCTTCCTCTCTGACTTTGGTAAAAGGTACACCTGGCCGTCTTGTAGTTCCATCTGGGGATGTTAGGTGAAGTAGAGGCTATACGATCCATAGTAAGTTGGACTGGGCGATGGTCGCTACCTCCTAGTTATTCATCGACTTCCCGCTTGACCTGTCCATGTATGTCATCAGTACATAAGGCAAAATCAGGGATTGATGTTGTTCGCCAGCATCTGGAGTAATAAGTTGGGGGATCATCTGGCTTGTTGATGAGGTTTAATTTGTTATCATCTTGCCAGGTCTCCACTTTTTCTCACGTTTATCCATGTGGTCATATCCCCAGCTTTGTGAGTGACTGTTAAAGTCTCCTACAATGATGAACCTGGTTTAATCAGTTGTAACTTTGTCAAGGGACAGAGCTTTGTCACTTGGAGAGTATATATTATATATTCACAAGTTTCAAGTTGAACTCGTTCTTTCTGAGGCTCAGAACTTGGAACTCGGAGTCATCCATATGTGTGTTGGTCTGGACAGCGCTGATGTTGTTCCTGACCAAAGTCGTGATGCCTCCTTTTCTGTCACCGCAAAAACACTGGTATCTGGTGTCTTCAACTCTCTAGGTTTCTTTCGGAGTTACCTCACCTTTAGTTCCGAGTTAAAACACTATCCTGGGAACACATGAGCTATTTGTCCTATAGCTAGAGGCATCAGGGCGTGTCCACTCACCGGTTGGCCTGGCATGCCACATGTCTGGGGGCAGACCTCCTCCGAGTCCCCTGCAGTTCTGCCTGAGGCCGCAAGGTGCTCAGTTACTGTGTGGGCCAACTGGGAGGCACTGCAAAAGGGTTTGTCTGCAGAGAGGCTATGTACTGGCAGGGAAGACTTACGCACTCGGCTCCTTGTTCACCGAAGGCTAGCCAGCGGCGGAGGCTGAAAGCGGAAGGTGACAAGCACTAAACACACAGCATACCACACTTGACGCATCAGCAGACCAATGCCACACATACTGTACTTACCTTTTTTTCCTGGCACAAGGTTCGTCTCTCCGTCTTCGGCATATTATACCTACCTTTTATTCCTGGTACAATGTTCGTCTCTCCAGCTTCGGCATATATATTAGACTTACATCAGGTCATTTGTCAATATCAAATATTTCTATTTTTATGTAGAGGATGAAAAACATATATATATTTAGTTAATTGATGCACTTAGCTATCATTTTACAGTGAAAAATAACCTGTAAAGAAAAATTTGAAATTTTAGGTACAGTCACTATTTAATGCATATACATCTGATAATTGATACGTAGGCATTCGACTAACAATTATAGACCAGTGCAAATGGCAAAATGCTGCTTTAAGATTAGGAAGTCCAAGTTTTGAAAAAAAAAATGTTTCTGGTGCATGTGACTTTCACTTTTGCCAACGGAGATAATTCTTATTTCGCGGTACAGCATCCGACTTGATAAAGTGCTTCAAGTGAAAGTGTAAAATGTATAGAACCCCAAAATTTTCAAAATAAATTTCGTGAGTAAGACATTAAAAATTATTGCAATGTAAAATTAACACAGTGGAAGGGCAATTCCGTCAAATATATGGACAACACACAACTCATTACTGACTTTACTTAGTCAAATGATCGACGAGGGCATTTAAAAATAATTTACCTACGTTTACAAAAATAGGATGTGAAACGTAATCAGTTTTCAAGTAGGTCAAATTTGTTTACTGTAGAGAGCGCTGCACATTGTTGTTCTCGTAAAAATCAAATTCAGCGAGACCACTTGTAACGCGAAAATAGCAGCAATACGTATTAAAGAGGCATCATATCAGAGTTCTTAATATACTGTGAGTTGAAATCAAAAGTTTTTCATTATGTCAGTATTTCAGTCATGTAACGGCGACCATTTAACCTAACGGTTCCAGTATTCCTAACCAGTACTAACCAGTACTAGTACCAGTACTGTTGTTCAAATTCCCTCATATGAAAAAAAGAAGTGGATAACCACACTGCCTTCTGTTCAATCGAAACACAAAACATTCGTCTCGTACGGAGGTTGAAATGGCAATTCCAAGTCGCAAGTATGTCTACTGAGCCAATTGTAAACAGACTAAACACGACTTGTCTTTAGTACATAATTATGAACAATTATTTACATCGAAAGCAGACGAGTTTCAAACTTTAAATTGAGTAGAGACTATGGTGGTGCATAGAAAGGCATTACGGTTAATATTTCAAGCCTTAACAGGCACCTAGAATAAACAATTTGACCTTACGTAGGCTATGTGGATGGTTTTCCCTCTAGAAAAATAGTATGCCGGACATACAAAAGTAAGATGTAAACGTGTTAACATTGCTGTTGGAAGGTCAAGGTTATTCCATTGTTTTATTGAATCGGGTATTACTGATTTTGAGTAAATTTCGAGACGTCTAGACAATGTAACAAAATTAGTGTTATCTCTAAGTTCATAGTTGTTAGAATTATGAACTGTTGGTGGAAAAGTATCTTCAATGTAGTCTGGAATCAGTCCGTTGTTTCCAAATTTCTGCATAATTCTACGATCTACAAGAGAAACCCGGCAAATTTCAGTTAGTAAATCTTGAATGAAAATGGAACGAGTCAAACCAGTAACAATGCGAGCTGCTTCATATCGAAGTTCTTCTGTAGTGTCCTTTTCATATTGGGCACAGCTATTCCATACAACTGACGCTTACTCGAGAAGTCTTAGATACAATATACTAATGTTGTTAAGAGTAGATCTTTTAATTTTAAATTTTAACATTCTCATCGAGTCGAGTACTTTTGAAGCTGAGGAAGTCATATTGTTTATATGGATGTGCCAAGAGCCGTCAAGACGTATTGTAAGGCCCAGATATTTGTGATCGTCAGCTAAGTTTAGAGGGGTATTATCAAAGGTTAACAAGGTTGAGCTACTGGTATATTTTTTAAATCTGATTTCAAAACAGTTTCTATATCAACAGAGTCTGGTGAAGATATAGCAAGTAAGTTAACGTCAGCGAATCGTCTAGCGGTACTTATAACAGAATTAGCAGTATCATTTACATTGTATGTATACAAGATATAAAAGAGGGCCCTTGACCGATTCTTCAGGTACGCCTGCAGTTAATGACCTACTATTTGAAAACGATTGTTGAAGTTAGTACACGGTGGAGTGTCCAGAAAGAAATCCTGACTGACTTTTATATATAAGATTATTGGAGTTTAGATGATTGTACAAATATTTAAAAATCACTCGTTCCATCTCTTTACCTACACACCTGATTAGTAAAATTGGCCTATAGTTAGATGCTTAAACCATTTCTTCTTCTTATAAAGCGGCATTATATAAGCAATTTTCTATGTAGCTAGATATCTATGACAGATGATGGATATATTGAACAAAGTACAAAGTGGCTTTGCTATGGGTTTCCAACATCCCTTTAACATTTTATACAATACCGTCTGGCCCACAGGCTTTTTTGACAACTAAGTTATCTAAAACGTCAATTACATCTTACTCAGAAATAGTGAAGTGGGAAAGAGCTGCATTAGACTTGGAAGCAAACACAAATAGACCAGAATTGAATCGTCAAAAGTTGATACTGACCGTTCAAAAATGTAGCTACATCAGAAATATCGGATGTCACGATTTTCGTTTTCCAGGGGCGAAATTTCTTCTTCGCCTTTAGAATTTTTCATGACTAGCATTTCAACTGTTTCCCAATATTGTTTAGGATTTATTGAACTTGAATCATTCATGGAAAATTCAAGAGTATTATACAATTGTTCGCGTGTGTTTTTTATTTTCGTATTATCATTAACACGATTTCTTATTTTCTTGCAACATTGCCAATCTGATGGTTTTCCGGACTGGAAAGCAATTCGCTTTAAACGATCACGTTTTCGATATGTAGTACGAATAAGTGACTTGTACCAAGTTCTGCCTGTACATTGTGAATTGTAAATTTTGAAATGACATCACCGAAAGGCAAAATGCCACCACTGTTTCATATATTGACATGAAACATAATGGTTGACCAATTTATAATTTCCAGAATAACGGGAACATTCGAATTTTTGCAGTTTGTCTCATGGTCTTTTATAAACCGTTACAACGCTTTATTTTGTAAACATTAAGAAATGTACGAGTCTCGACAGTATTTTTAGACGCTGTCATTACGTTGGCAGCAAACCAAAAAGTGCTCTTGTAGTTTGATGGACCAGTTTATATACTCGTCTGTCGATTATGGAAGCAAGCATGATTTACTTTTCCTTATTTAGGTATGAACCACTCTCGTACTGAATAACACTATCCAAATAACAGACCGTTCCGTTATCAGAAGTTCACAATTATCGCTCATCGAAAACCGCAGCATAGGTAGCGCACAGTGTTATGGCTTTTAGAAGTGAAACAAAACAAAAACATAAAATTAAGACAGTACATTAAGTTTACGATTTAGTCAGTGTTTTTTCGTTGGCCGAGCGATTATGGTATTTGTATTATATCTTTTCGATACCAATATTATTTATTTTTCAGTTTGCATTACATACATAGAATCAGCTTGTTTTTCTGTGATTCCTAATTTATTGTTTTGATTATTATTTTCGCATAAAATTGGTAGTCTATATATCAATCATTCCATGAATAATGACCGTTTTTATTAAGGTGAAATGTTATGAAACTTATAAAACTAACCCATTCAACATTTTGCCATAAGTTAACTAATATTCTATTTAACCAGAGTTGTCACATATTTTCATATAAATATTTGTATAATACAGTCTAATCTACATATGATGTTCCACAATTTTTTAGTTGTATTTTATGTTGATATTTTATGTTGTTTTCATGTCTCAACATATAATTACTAACATCAAAGAAACTTAAGTATTTTACAATTTGGTTGGTATAAATGGTTGTTTTGTTTATATATTTTATTTTTTTTTCCATCCAGGAGAATAAAGAAATATACATTTCAAAATATCTCATCATTCCAGATAAGTACACTACATAATCAAGATAAAAGAAATAAGAACAAAATATGTTGGTGGAATTTTATTTTCAAAAATTTGATATACAGTCTTTGTAGTATTTACTTCTTTAGATATGTTGGACTGAAATGGGAATAACAACATACTTTAAATTTTTGTAGTCATAAGTTAATATGGGAATTATTAACTTAACTTGACTTAAAAAGATTTTATCTCACTGTTATGCCATCTGAGCTTTAATATTTTTCAACATTGTCATTGGCAACAAGGCTCAAAATTATTTGTTGTGTATACCTTGCATTCATGTGTGATAAATGCTTTTATGGTATTCTTTAATATAATTTATGCTTTTCATCTTACCATGGATTAAAAAAATATAAATTTATTTGTCTGAAAATTAAGGTAAAAATACTGACTGATTAAATTGCAATATAAGAAAGCTTATTTGAGATAAAGGGAGGTAATTCCATAAAAAATATGTAGAATGTAGATGATAAATGTAATGAAGGGAGGTAATAAAATATTGTGAAGCTATTAGTCTTCATTTCTTTGATGAGCTAATTAATTGTTTTACATTTTGGTTTATTAACTACAAGTATGACCTAACATGTGTACCTGTCCTGAAGGAAAATAAAAAAGGTTGTTTGATGTCCTTGTACTGTTAAGTTGTTCCTGTATTTGTTTACATTCCATGTCTGAATGAAATGAAGAAACAGACTTTAATGAGGGTATCCCGGGAAAATACCTAAGTTTATTTTTATATCAGCAAATTTGATGAGATAGTCATTCAGGAGTTGTCTATCCTATTTCCAAAAATGCTATGGGGACTAAATTTTTTGGAGTAAATATCTCTTTTAAAAAATAACACACAGCATTTTAATATTGTATATATATTATCTGATGCACTTAGCAATATATATTTGGAGTCAAAATGTTAAAAATTCTGGTTTTAATTTTTTAGTTACAATGTCTATATATTTATTGGTCTCGAATCAGTTTCTGTCATAAAATGAAGGTTTTTAAAATATCTTTTTTCTTGAACGTTTCAGTTCCGTAAAATGCTCCCAAAGAGAACACCTTAGCTCTTCTACTTTACGAAAACATTAATACCAATAGTGTCTAGCGCACCTGATAACACGCAGAGGGGCTACAAAAGGGGTGAATAAATAGAGTTGAATCGGTTGGCTACAGAAGCAGTTTCCGTCATCAATTTTTGTTTTAATATTTATGTACATTTTTACAGTGAATACGACTAGAAAAGCACCATCCGTGTTTTTTAATCTTTCTGGTGAAATTAATTAATACAATTTTAAGAAGTTTGAAGGTTCAGGTGTTAAATTAGGCTGGTTGAAAATAGGAGGTAAAAAAAGCAAAACCTGAGACTCGAACTCGCAATCTCATGCTTGTGAAGCCAATGTCCTACCGATTGAGCGAATCGGCCAGTTGACATCATAACGACAACTTATATATCTTATATACACATATACTACGTAAGGGATACAGCCGTCACTTTGTATAGCACATAGTATGTGACCAGTTACCCCTCTTGGATAAGAAAATCTGGCAGGGGTAACCTAATCATCTATATTTCATATTGGTTTTTGCTTTCTTAATTGTGAAAAAAAAAAAATTATTGTCGGTGCACAAAAATGACTCATTTTTATCTTTATTATGTAAATCATCTGGTTTCGACTGCCAAAAGGAGGAACATTCAACTTAATTGGGGATTACGGAGTTATTCTTTGCGCATGCGCATTAGTTGCACGTGAAATCCCACATGTGCGGAATGTAAACAAAACAATTATGGAATGAACAATTCGAGTTTTCTTGGAAAGTTTTTACCCTTTGTTGCTAAAATTTAACAGAGCGCTGGATTGCAGGGTAGCGTTATGGAAACAATCTGTAATACTGTTGAGAACACTTACTTATCTTGAGAGGCTAATGAATTTCAGATTTCAAGAGAAAAGCAAGCGTTTGCCGAGAAGTTGGTGACAGCATTCAAGGATGCTGATCGACTACAAAACCAGCTACAGAGAGTCAGCAAGGAGAAGGAAGGACTGACTATTGAGAAGAAAGAACTAACTGTACAGGTAACTAAATGTTCCATGCTATTTCACTTTTATCAAAAGTTAATAAAAAATAAACAGTAATCAAATTAAAAATGTTAAAACAAAAAAAATCTTAAGCAATATTTCATAAAGGAATTCACAGCAACATTATCTTCTGTGTTTAAACCTTCTAAACCTCGATAACCGAAATGTCTTTGGGCTCAGTATTCTTTCTAGAATTGTTGACTGATTGGTCCGAGTTTTGCATATGACCTTGATCTTAAAGTCTGGGCTTTGAACATGATACATTAACTTATTATATAGAACATTTGTGCCAAGTATATTTAGAATTCCTTGATGGCAGAGTTATGGAGACAAGAAATATACCATGTTAACCTTTGTAGTATTTGTGTAGTATTGACCCTAGATTTTGTGCATAATACGTCGTTTTATTACGTGAAAAATTTGTATCAAGTTATTTCAAAACCCCTTTATGGATGGATGGCCGATTTATGTGTAGTAGTGGTAGTTCGGATGTAATGGTGAGCATAACCAAAGTTTCATCTATTTATTTGTAGGACAGTGTCAGTATAGTACACGAAGAAAAACCTAAAACATAAAACATTAAAATCAGGAAACATAAAAACAATACGAATTACAATGCAAAAATAGGAGATGTGAAAATACAGATTTCACAGAATACGTACATCTCTCGCGGTTTTTTAGTTATTACTAAATTCCAAAAGAACAAAGCTTACCAGAAACGTCCAGCAAATGTACTCTTAGATACTGAAGAGCAAGGTGTCCAAAGGTAAGGACATTCTGCCAAAGTATAAAGGTAGCAAGGTGTTCAAAGGTAAAGACGTTTTGCCAAAGTACAAATAAACTCTTAAGGAACTTGCGTTCACTATCTAATGATTCTAAAAATGATGAATAGAGGGCCGTGTCAATGAGATTCGCGCCAAAAGTTGTTATTTGTGCAAAAGCATAGCTGACCAATGAAAACGTCTCCTATATAACAAAGCAAGTTCATATGCACGAGTGAATATATGACTGGACATGGTAATACAAACACGGAATACAATACAATACAACGTAACACAGAGTTCAGACATGATACAACTGGCCACGGAGTACTGATACGATTGCTTGAAAAATATTTAAGAATATATGAATAAGAATATAATAATTAAATTAATCATCAATTTAAATAACCAAGTGAAAACTTGACGTTGCTACAATCTCCCTCACTTTGTTGGAATGGCTCCGACATTCAGGAAGCTTAGAGTAATAAACATCAATAAGAGAAATTTAAATTTCGACTTCCTGAATAAAGAAATAAAATTTGTTGTTCGAATTAATGTTCGATTAATTCTGAAATCCAAATAAGTAAAATTAAATATTGCACATCAGTGTGTAATCCATTTAGGGCAGTATGTAGCATTCTGACAGGAGATCCCTCTCTTTAATTTACTTTATCTGTATCTGTTAAAGTATTAAAATCAATATTGTATGATGAAATAAATTTAAGATGAAATAAACTCAGATTATGGAAGTAAAACCCTAAAATTATATACACCAATATCCAAGATCAATTATTATAGTACTTAAATACTAGACAAAGCATGGAATTAAAATTTTCAAATTTTGCTAAAAATTTCTGCGAATACATTCAACGTAGAATTTAATTTGCAATGAAATGGAAGATAAAAATATCCTTTCACAAAGATTTATAACTGAAAAAAAGAAGTTTCATAAATAAAATAAAACAACTGGTAGATGTATAATGTGTAACGCTGAAAAATAAAAAACCGCAAATTCCTGAATATTGCAGCTCATTTCTACACAATCTACATAAATCAAACACCTGTAACGAAGAATGAAATACATTTGGCTGTTTCTAGGTTACAAAACATCAAATTTATAGGTTATAAAACACTAATTTGTAAACAACATTGTAAAAATGCCAATAAATATCAGATAAAGTATATTGTTTTGTCGATAGACTATTGATAAACACATTATCCGTAGTGTTCCCTAGCTAGTTTATGCCTGTCGCCTCTGCGTCATGTTGGAGAAAATGTTTGTGTGGTAACAACTGGTGTTGCGACCGTAACTGGTGTTCGCAGTGGCTGGTTGGGCAAAACAGATCTTGGTGAATCTGGGACGAAATGTGTCACCGAGGGAGTATAAATAAAGAAGGTGAAGTCTGAGTAACTCTAGTCGGTGGACTAGGTGAATGACCAATGGGTAGATATCTACGCATAGGAATGACGTAAATATCTGTGCTGGAACTGGAACTATAGACACTCCATCATACTCGACATCTTGTGGCGGAGTAGGCCTAGATCTGACCTTGCGGACTGATTAAAGTGTAGGTAAAGCCTAGACGTCGGGAACTGGAATGAAAGGGAGTAACAGAGTCCAATGTAAAGTTCTAATAGGTCCCTTGCGGTACTCTAACTGAACCTTTTAGACTGGTTGGTCTTCATAGGAAATGTTAATTACGACGTAGGGTTACTTCTCCCATTGTCTGTTGATCTATTCTTGACTCGGAAGTGTAAACATCTTAAAAACTGGTGAGATTTACCATTCAGAGATGCGGTTCTAAGTGTAATAACTATCTTTGTTGAAATGAAGTTTATTGAAGTCACAAACCAGGAACTTAACTTTTGTAAGCAGATCCTTCTCCTCCCTGGGTTGCGAACCGGGTCTTGGGATAGAGAATGCCTTATCTATGACGGGATCACTGGCCTACTTCCTGGCCTAATCGATGGTATCTGTAGGTGGCAGCAACTCCTCAGTGGCCAATTGAGAAACTGAATCACCAAACAAATATTCAACGGGCGAGATGCAAGCAGTGACGCCAAGACATATAGCTTGGACAGCTTCATGAAATAAATTAGGTTTGTGGCTAAAGCAGTTATATACAGTTAGCAGACGTTTTCCAGATTTGTAACTATTTTGAAGTTATAAGCTGATAAAGCAGCAACCGACCTATGACAAGTGGCATCAAACTTTGCAGTTGATAAATCATAGTTCAACGGTTGTTGCCAGAAAAAACAGTGAAGGAGTCTTACCAAGATTGAACGAAGAAGAATAAAAAACCCACTAAAGTACCTGAAATGCTCAGTGATGGAAGTTAGACATGTGGGTGGGAACACGAGAGGGTTCTTAGAATTAGTATTTGTAATAGTTATACCATTATGAGGGTGTACACTTTGGTCTAAAATTGTATTTGATAAATGTCCTATTACTACTACCTACGGCATGCAGTTCAGATTCCTGGTCAGTATCAGACATCTTTGAATGATATGTGGTCCAAGTATCAAAGTGTTTTCAAGTTCTGCTTCAGTATTAGAACTGAGAAGACCATACAATAAAAAATAATAAAAATTATCAGTGTACACTGGTACTCCTCAAATTATCAAAAGTAAAATATATCAGATTGCTGTAAATATATACAAAGTATTTTATTAATACACACATGTTTGAATTCTAGTTTTAAGTAAGTAGATTGTCCCTGTAGATGAACTGAGTAAATACTGAAACTACAGTAAATTCAAATCTTCCAAGTTTGAAATATATAAGTTTAACTATTTAATTTGAATATTTCAAAGTTCAAAATCAAGTTGATTTTCAAAGGATGTATTTTTTAAATAAAAAATAGGCTAAATGCAAAGTTCAGCTGTAAAATTAATTCAGCTAAGTGCAGCTAACCATTTAATTAAAAGAAAGAAAATCAAGTGCAAAATTAAATTATTCAACTTCAGCTCAGAAATCCTGTATTGTCAATTTCTAAATATCAAAGCAAAAGTTCAAGGTCAACCCGGTATAGAAATATTCAATATCCTTCTATCACTAATCCCTATAACAAATGGATGTATTGTCCGTAAGTATTGACCTGGCACTCAATAATCTTCGTCAATATTTTCGGACGTTCTCGTTAATTTACGCAATGTTTGTATTTTGAAAATATCTATATTACTAAAGTAACAGATACAGTTATCCGATGACACGGTGGCGCCGTGGTAAGGTGTCTGACTTCCAAGCATGTTACCACAGGTTCGAAAATCACAATAAATTATTTTTGATATAATGTTATTTTATCGATGCCTGTTTTATTGTTACACATTTTTATGCATCATATTTTAAAGCTGCTCGCCCGCAGAAAGGTTTACGGATTCACAGCACTATATGGTTATGTAGGAAAAAGTAAAGCGTTGCAAACGGTTTATTATTTTTCCAATATAGCCATATAGAGCGGTGAATCCGTAAACCTGTTTTCATAAGCCATTTTCTCAGAACGTTACGTAGATTTTCGCTTATTTTGTTGATCATGCCTTTTTATTTTACTTTCTTGTTATAAAAATGTTGCTTTGGTGAAATTGAATATTTTCGACCAAACCGAGGGCGAGCAGCTTTAATGAATTTTAATTGTTTCTCTTGTAGTATTTATTTTCGGGAAACGCTGGTGACAACTACTTTGTATGTTTGTATAAGATCCTTCTAAAACCATTTTATTCAACCTTTTCTACAACTGTTAAATATGATAACATTCAGTAAATGGACCATAAAAATCACGATACGTTTGATCCAATAAGCGGTCTGTTTGCATATAAAACATATAAAAAAAAAAGATTCGGTCTGACGTAGGACTCGAACCAACGACCCTGAGAATGGCAGCTAAACGCTTTGTCCGCATGTGACATTACGTTATCAAGGAATTATATATATCTTATAGTTATACGGAAATAAACGGAATATTCATGAGTGCCAGGTCAATACTTACGGACAATATATGGTAAATGTAGGTCAAATGATCTAAACAATCTATAAACAAACTGTATAACTTGTGTGTGAAAAGTCAATATTCAAATATGCTGTCTGTGATCCATGGCGTAAACACCAGATGTATTGTGTATTGAACAGTTATAAATTATATACTGATCAACACTACACAAATACATGTACACAGGTTCACCAGACCAATAAATCCACTAAAGTCACTTAAAACACAAGTACATGTATGAAATAATAGGATTTGCAACTTCAAATACTATGACCTGTTCTTGGTAAACCAAGCTGCAAATAAATATTTATAAATAGCTGGAATCTCTATTGTTCAGGTAATAATCTGAATAAATGCATAAAATGCTGAAAATTCATTTGTTTACATATATTTGTTAAAAATAAAAACCGCAAAACTGAAAGTGAAAGTAGAAAGTTACATCATTTTCAGGACACTGGAAAATGGAAATAAATATTGTGTAATCTACTTAAAGTTAAATAAATATGCTGAAATATCTATCTAATCTGAAAACTTAACTATGAATCTCAGTAATACTTTCTCTATAGAAACACCAGTTTATCTGGTCACTATAAGTCTATAAGTAAAAACAAACCAAACACAGCATGATCATAACCTAATATGGACCATATGAGAAATCTCTTGATGCAAATTTCAGAAATCAAGAGTTTATGCTACTCTAGCTAGCCAGAAAAGTCAGAATTTCCGAGATGGCTATTTGTACTAGCTACCCTGCTTATCAGAATAAGCCAAAGAAAATACAGTAAAACCTGTTGCCAGAGTAGCCAGAGTAAACAGAAAACTCTGGCTACTTTGGCTGACCAGGACAGCCTGTTTCACAATTTTTACATAGTCTGGCTACTCTTGCTGGCCAGAGTAACCAGGAATAAATAAAATGCGCACGGGTTCTGGTTACTCTGGCTGGCAAGAACAGCCAGAGAAAATACAGACAAACATGTAAACTAGAGCCATTTTTAAAATGTATGACCCTTTTTCAAAACAAATCGTATTATACATGATAAAGTTGCACTAACTGTTGTATATAACTATAATGTAAATTAAAAGTTAGACATTCTGCGTGTTGTGTGTGTGGTATATGAAGGCTGAAATTCACAAACATTAAAGCGAACAGGTCTTTATATTCTGGTAGATTGAAATCTTTAAAACAAGCCTAAAAATATCAAATAAAATAACAGCATCAACAACAACAACAAAGAAACAGTAAGACGGTATGATTTTCGAACAAAGTTAAGAGTAACACGAATCAAACAATTACACTTTCAAAAAAATAATAAATAAATAAATAAACGGGTGTATGCAAAGGTTGTTTGTTTTTATACATTGTAAATAATGGTTAGGTATGTTTTATTTTTATATAAGTTGTAATTTTACAAAATAGCCAGCTTCCCAATAAGGGTAGATACGACGAAGCGACACTGATTAATCCTGAATCTTCAGTACTTATACGGCTGTATGCCATACCACACTGGACTGTGATTTAGTGCAGTGCTACCTGCCTGCCATGGTCTTTTGTTTTGCATTGACCCAATCTGGATCTTATTCATGGCATATTTTATCCCCAGTGTAATTGTCTCATATTCGTTCTGTTGAAAAAATGGCACCAAATTGAAAGTAAAAAAAAAACACATGCACCTGAAAATAAATATGCTATGATAGAAATGACATACTAAGCATCATAATTAAACTTAGCTAAGACTGAAAATATTTTGCGAAAATGTTACCTAGTTACTCTGGCTACATGTTAAAAATCTAGAAACTCTGCCTACCCTGGTTGAATTCTGGCTAATCTGGCCAGTCAGAGTAACCAGAGGTCTGGATACGATACTGGATGAACCATGTTTACTCTTGCTGAAATCCGGCTACTCTGGCTGAACTCTGACTACTCTGGCCAGCTAGAGTAACCAGAGCTATGACTTCTTTGGCTGTACTTGTGTGAGCCAGTTAGTAGTAGAATATTGCTGAAAAAAGAGAAATTATTTAATGGCAAACAAGAATATGTTATCTAAAGGAAATTGCTCAAAAGTTGTCAGTTTCGGCCACTACCTATATATAATAGGCTTGCTTTGTTTGAAGTATACTTTTATTTAAAGAAAAAATCATTTAGGACTCCTAAATGCTTATAGCAGCTTTAAAGCAAGTTAACTGAATAAAAAAATATTCTTGTAGTAAAATATAAGTGACAAAATTATAGGTAAGGGTTGATCTCTCGGAAGCACAGAGCACCAAAAACACAGCCCCAGAGCCACGCATTTACATAGTAGGCCCACAACAAAAAGAAGCTGTAATGAAAAAATATTTCAGACTTGTTGCCTCAGACATCCAACAAGTACATATTGATATAAGCTAAATATTGATAAAGGGGAAGGAATTGGTAAGGGGCGAAATGGGGTCGGGGGTTAAAGAGGATTCCGAAGGGGCAAGTCGAATAAGGACGAATATACAAGGAAAGGTCATGCTCATTAAAACAAAGTCGAACTACAACTCAAACCACAGTAGCGCAGACACTCATGTGCTAAAGATAAACACACAACAACGATCAACTGAATAACATAAGAAAAACGAAAAAGCAACACATAAGAAATCAGTAGGGCACCTTATAGACTCACAAGCATACAAACACACCAACACCAGCAGGGAAATCAAAGCATTGAGAGGACTGGTGTAGGCAGCGGGTGACAGCTTTTAGTAATGGGCATGAACAGATAGCCTTAGTTTGGTGATTCTAGTTAAACTACTTTAGATTATTTAATAAGCATTTTCAACCTTCCTTTTACCAGATCAGGGGATAAAACTTTGCTTTTATTCTGTCAAAGGGGATAAGATAATATATGAGCAATAAGTTTATTGAAATTTTTGTGAGGTTATCTTTTTTTTTAATAATAAGCATTTTTAACAAATCAATGTGAAACACCCTGCTTTTACTGGAACAAAGGAGATAACAGTAAATGTCAGCAAAGGTCATGGACTAATTGATAATTATGTGACGTTTGAAGATTCTAGTTATAACAAGAGCTTGTAGAACACTTCCATGAAGTAACAGACAAGGAACAGAGAATATATGATCACTGCTCACCGGACACTCAACGTATAGACCTTAAATCAATAATTGTGGGTCATTTACTAGTCTTAAATGAGCTCCGTATCAAACGTGATCTTACAAAAAAGCATTACTAGTATCTAGTTTCCTGGCAAAAATGTTTTATTGTCAATGTGATATTGACCTTTGACCTACTGAGTTCAAAATCAATAGGGGTCATTTAATGGCCATGACAAATCTCCTAATCTCATGATCATAGGCCCAAGCGTTCTTAAGATATCATCCGGAAACAGACAGACCAACATCCATCATAAAACATTAATATTTACAATATAACCCTACTCCCACGAAGGAGGGCAAATAATTTTCAAATGACAAGTTGCCCCCTAGTCCCCAAATGCATAATCGGAATGTGCAAGAAGTAAATAGAGGATAGGAGCGAAAGACAAGGAGACACTAATGGTTTACTGCAATAGAGATCATCTACTTGGCATTTCCAATCACCCTATGAAGTTACAAAATCATGGGTCATGTAGTTCTTATGTAAATCGTTCTCTATGTTCAGGCCCCCGTGACCTTGATCTTTAATCGAGTGAGCCCAAAATCAACAGAGGCCATTTGCTCTGCATGTCCAATCACCTTGTTCATTTTTCAACATTCTGGTCGGAAACACCGCCAATCTACGGGCGATTAAAAGGCAAACTTGCTAAAAATAATGTTTCTTTCGAATTAATTATACCCTTTAATGTTATGTCAATCACAAACACCAGCTGGCATGTAATATTAAATCAAATCAAATTGAAGTGTATACATTCGTATTTTCGCCCCCTCCGTTACGGCTGTAATTTTTTTTCCTAAGTCGTGCAAATAAAAGTTATTTACGTAAATATTATGAACCTTTCAAAGGATCGTATCTTTCTCTATAAAAACGGATAAAATAACACATCTTCTGTTTATTTCATGCAAAATATTTCCCATAAACCCATTCCTATGCTATAAAGTTCGACGGATACACGGGTGCAATCTTATCCTTTACGCCGTGCTAATTAGATGTTTCTGTTGATGTGACAAAACAAGCTCTTTATTGTTTGATAATAATAACATTTCGATTATCTTTTCTAGCAAGAATTGAGTTTTAATTAAAAACGTTTATAAAAGACGCAACTTGGTTTTAGTACCGATTATATATCTACGCGGATGTTGCTTAAGTATCGCATTATTTTTGTAGGTCATTTATAGTTTATTTTGGTCACGTGATGAAGCATTGTTGTGTCATGTGATCAAAGCAAGCATGCTCATTTTCATACGCGTTGTTTTTGTTATAAAATATATATCACGACATATATGCATTTTTTGATAAAGTTGAACATCAGAAGCTTTCTGAAAGTTAAATAGACTTGAATTACGTAAAGTTTTTGGAAGACATGGAACTACTCGTTCTTCGGTTTCGGATAGGCGTTTTGACCGTAAATGTGTGGTATGGTAAATCTGTGGCCACGCTTTGCTGCCCACAAAAACAATCAAGTACCATCCTGAGATTCGACTGCCAAAACAAAGAGGAGCGAAGAAAACTTACTAAAAGTAAAGGGGGTGCAAAAAGTAGCGTAAATGCAAGGGAAAGGAGAGGGCAAAATGGGTGTGGGCGGAGGAAAAACGCTTACAACAAACAAGAAACCATACGCAACACACAATACAAGACAGACAAAACAACCTGTTGAAAATAGTGGCACCGCCTTGGAACGGTCAGTAACCTAAAAGGAAATTGGGGGTTTAAAAGCGTTTAGTAAATGCCAACCTCGCACTTACCCTACTTTCAACAAGTTAAACAACACAATGTAAATAAAATCCCCGCTGAGAAAGGCTCTAATATTAGTGCAAAAGTATCAGATAAATAAAGCAAAACACCAAATTAAGGTAAATTTAAGGTACAATTACACCAATGTACTCAACAACTTGTCTGGAGTCAGAGGAGCAAGAGCTTAACTTTAAAGGACACGACTAAGAAAGCTATAATATAACAATCAACTTCCTCTTTCCGTTGAATGTAGGATTTAGGAGAAAAGCATCATGGAGTCCTACGCTTTATTAGTCATCGCACCATCAAATAGGAAAGCGTAGCAATTAACTGTAGAGGGATCAATCACTAAACATGCACTGTGCTTCACAATTTTCGCATCGTATCCTCTTTTGATAAACTTTTTAACCAGTTTAACAAAAATTTGATTAAAATATGGGGTATGTTTAATTTTCCGAATTTTATAAACTGTTGTGAAAGTGTTTGAAGGGGCGTATTGTATTTTTCTAATAGTTCAGACGATCTGTAGTAAAATTTACTAAATGCTTTCCGTAGCAAGACTTAGGAGCAAGTTAATAGATGCTTAAACAGTGTAATAAAACTCTAGCATTAGTGGCTAAACTGGCAAATTACAAGAAATTTGTTTATATCACTAAGAAAATATGATCTTTATTACAGTTAAAATTTTATTATGTCTGAAAATGCGAATTTAAACTATGTGCCAATAGTTTGTGTTATGTTGGAACATTAATTTTGATTTACGGACATAATTATTTGTAATCTATGATACCAGTATGAAAATACTCTTATATTTAAATATAATTTAAAATATATAAAATATACCGTTATGAAACTTTGAAAGCGCTACTACCATCGATTTTATTCACAGTTTGTTCTAAACTGCTAAGTTGACACTTTCTCCATTGGTCAACTTATCTTGAGCGCAAGACATCTTATCAATATATATTAGGGCCCTTTGTGTGAATTCAGATCATCAGTAAAAACATATGACTGCCACCGTTTTTGCTTTTGTTTCGATTACACCTATAACCGTTTCACGTGTTTGCAGGGTTATAATTTAAATACGCAAACTGATAAAAAGGCAGCAAAAATTCAGTGATGACGCAAAGAAATAAGTTTAAGTCCCTGACAAAAAAAATAGTATATAGGCTTTGCTCATGTATTAAAGAGTTTCCTTATTTTCCTTTAATTCTTGCATGCAGTTTTATAACTTTTCCGCGTGAATTTATTAGTCGAATTGCAATTTGTTGCTATTCTAACACGCAGAAAGCATCATTGGTTCTGTTCATTTAATTTTAAGGATGACCAATAATTTGCACTGCTGTCCCAAATCATGGGATAAACTTATGCATGTACTTGTATAAAGTTTAAATAACGTCGGAATAGGCGGGACATTAATTATCAACTTGTCTGTATGTTTTACTGAAGACCTAAATACACACAGAGGTCCTATTATATATAAATCAACAGTACAGTATTACTCCTGAAGATCCCGTAAACGGGTGAAACCGGTTGAGTTACATTATTATTTTTACCATTTACTTGGATTAGAATAATTAAATATGTAAAAAAATCAAGGCATCTTGATTCATCTTTTTTCCGCTATTGAATATCGGTATTGCCAATCAATATATATAAGATGCCGCGTGCACGAGATAACATGTTGATCGCTCAAGATAAGAGGTCGCGCGCACGAGATAATTTAAGTAAAATAATGATTGCATGTACTAAACATACCACTGTAAAAAGGCACCCTGAAAAGACCATTTTATTCCGGATATATATTTTTTATTTTAACCTGTATTCAGAATTTAATAATATTTTCCACAATCTAACAATGATATTTTTTATTTATTTATTTATTCATTTTCATCCATAACACCTCCTGTATCTGAGAATTTATCTGAAAGCAAAAAATCCGTAATGATATTGAAATTGCTGTACAACGTCGGCGTCAGGACTGCGTGAACATTATGCATAGACAGAGCCCTTATGATTAGATGCATGAGATGTATGGCGTACCGTTTGGGTCAAAAGTTCCCAGATACCACCAGTAGTAATACAATTATACATGCGGATATAATCTTATACTTGCTGGTATAAAAATTGTACCTGCGGGTACAATTGTATACCTGCAGGTATGATTTAATAATTTTAATTTTATTTCATAATTTTAAAATTATACCTGCATGTATAAAATTATACACGCAAGTACATTTTTAGCTAGACCATTCGAAGAAAAGGGGAGCTATCCTACTTGCTTCGGCGTCGGCGTGAGCGTTAGCGTGAGTGAGCGTGAGCGTTAGCGTCACACAAATGTTAAAGTTTGCATACCACCCCAAATATGTTCAAAGTCCATTGAGATATATTGCTTTGATATTTTCATACTTATTTACCATCATGACCCAAGTCTGTGAAACAGAGGAGGTACCTCTATCAAGCATTTTGACTGAATTATGGCCCCATTTCGACTTGGAATACGCTTATTGTAATGTTAAAATCTGCGTACCAATCCAGATATTTTCAAAGTCCATCAAGATATTGCTTTAATATTTTGCACACTTGTTTACCATTATGACCCCAGTCTGTAAAAAGGCGGAGGCAACTCTATGTGGTATTATATAGAAGAAAAAGCATTTACATCAGCTGTAATTACAGAGAAACGTTTAAAAAGTTTTCTGACTCCATTAGTTGTCTCCTATATGATGCAAGAGTATGACGGTTATTCCAGTTGTTTTCATTCGTTTCGCTTATAAAATATAACTATGTGAAGCATAGTGTTACAACATATTTTCTAGTTATTTGGTATCATGGATTTTATTCACTATCTTAGAACTAGAGAGTCTTACTTCAAACGGTGCTGTTGGTTGTGAGAGTTACCTCTCATAAACAGAATTAGTCAAACAGATTCTGCTATTGTTATTATTATGATTTGTTGCATTCTATGCCAATGAATTAGACTTTCTTTAATGGTTTTCAGATAGACCGATGCGATCAAAAAGATTCAAGATTGAAAAAAAGATCTCTTTTTTTAATTGTTTTCTGCTGTGAACGCCAAAATATTGATACTTGCGATAACTTGAATATAGTTTGGGTCATATTAAGGCCTTAAATGCCATCTTTTGTCATTTACAGACACTTAGTATGCAGTTTACTGTCCATTTATCATTAAATGTTTCTTTGATATTTTACCTATATGAAAAACGTTTGCTTTAGATCCGAGTCACGCATTTATTTGTACTTCCCACATATGTATTTCCTGCCGTAACAGCAACCAAAATGTACCATAACACAACAGTTTGTATCATTACTCGCAAAAAAGGAAATGAATGATTGTTATGACTATTTTTTAGAATGTAGTCTACAAACATTTTTGAATTTGTAAAATGTTTCTAGACTGTTTATTTTAAAATTTTATGCGCAGAATAAATGCTAAATCATCAAACGACTGCGATGATCCATACATTTTTTCTCTTAAATGTTTTAGAAACTGATGTTGTTCAAGCATAAAAAATGAAAAAAAAAATCTTAACCGAAGAAAACTATCCGATCATATATCCTCAAGCTATTTTGATAACATTAAAATTGAACGTAGTTTTAGTTTATTCGTTATTGGTAAATAGTCAGCACTTGAGGACTGTCATATGTTTTATGCGAACTTACACTGTCTAGAAATGTAACAAACGCGCAATATTTTCATTTAGTTTCTTTGTCACTTTTGTTCTGTCAACATTATGTACAATTTTATTGTTAATACTACTTTTGTTCTGTTGACTTTATGGAGTTTTACCTTTGCTAAATTTGTAACTGGGATCCTTTTCCTTCAGCAGTGTATATGTGAACTCAAGGAATGTAAACACTTCTTTATAAAGATTTTTATAGTATATCTACAGTATACAGTAGCCATAAAGAGCATTGCCTATGACTGCTGTTGATGTTTACGTATATAAATTACGAAAAAAATACATACAATGTATATCAATGTTTGGCTCTCGCATTGTACATATATATCTATTAACAATACAACTCAATGGAAGATGTAGCTGTATGACCCTAATTTCTTGCAATCATATTATGTTTAACTTGAAGCTTAAATGCTGATGTTCAGGTATAGCGGGGATGCAATGAAACAAGATCGTACATAATACAGTGCTACAGCTTATCAATGGTAGTTAAACACTTTTGGCTGAGCAGATTGGCAAACAAATTAGAAATTTTCTCTCGCCAAAATTAAACATGGTTAAAATAGATCGGTACACGCAGAACACAAAAAACTGCATATCTAAGTCTGCTGCACCTGTTTATCAGGATTTATTCATATCTGGCTCGCAGGATTTTGAGAGATACGCGTTAACTTGTTTGAGTTCTGGTAGATATCTAAAAACAGTATTTGTCTAAAAATTGTGACATAATAAAATATAAAAGAACACAAAGTGAAATATGCAAAAATGTGAAAATTCAAAATATGTAAGGTATTCACTTATGGCTAACCCAGCGATTTTTTGTCACTTGATAACAAAGCTTTGATAGTGTGATTACTTGATTTTGTTTCTTTGTCGACTTTGATTGAATATTCACTTTTAATAAGAAAAGGTTTAAGTGTTGTTTCTGTTACTTACAAAACTTTTAGTTTCATAGGCAGTTATAGTTCTTTTCATTGTAACATCAAAGTCATGTAAAAAAATCAAAAGCATACTGAGAATAACTGCAAAAAAGGAGTTATTAAATTTCCCATTAATTCCCTTTATTTTCGTAACATGCCTCGATTTATTTTCTCTAATTTACAG
>NW_026461465.1:0-69320 GCF_021730395.1 Mercenaria mercenaria | reverse complement strand
AGTCCACACGATAGACTAGATAGTTATGAGGCCCGTCTAAGGATAGTTGAGTCAGAACATATCACAGACCTTGAGCCGGCCCTCATCAAGTTGGAGGAAGAGCAACAAAGGTAATCAACTTAATATCAGTTGCATATTCATAATTAAATTAGCACTACTCAAGTATTAATGAATGTTTGTTTTCAATAACTTACTTAAAACTTAATTATAATGAGATCAATAACGTAAACTCAGTGCGCTATAATAGATTTACAATGTACAATGTACTAAAGTAGAGGATTTTGAATCCTCCATTACATAAATCTCAATATAATGTAATAGAAGATGTTGAATTTTCAAGTTCATGAGTTAAATGTTCTATACTGGAGAATGTTATATCCTCCAGCACATAAGTTCAGTGAAGCGGATTTTGAATCCTCCATTCCATTAGTTCAATACACTATACAATAAGACGTTTAATCATCTGTTACACAAGTTCAGTGAACTATACAAGAGGATTTTGAATCCTCCATCACATAGGTTCAATGAACTATACTAAAGAATTTTGAATTCTCCATTACATTAGTTAAAAAAACTATAGTAAAGGATTTTGAATCCTTTATTACATTGGTTCAATGAATTATGCTAGAGGATTTTGAATCCTGCATCACATAGGTTCAAAGAGCAACAAAGATAATAAACATAAAACTATCTGCATATTTATGATTCAATTAGCACTAGTCAAGTATTAATGAATGTTTGTTTTCAATAACTTTATTTTGATTTTGATGAGATCAATAACGTAAGTTCAGTGTGCAATAAAAGATTTTTGAATCATCCATTACATAAGTTCAATGCACTGTAGTAGAGGATTTTGAATCCTCCGTAACATTAGTTCAATGTACTGTCGTAGAGGATTTTGAATCATCCATTATACTGTTTCAATGTACTATAGTAGAGGATTTTAAATATTCAATTAGATAAGTACAATTATTATGTACTATAGTAGAGGATTTTCAATCCTCCATTACATAGATGTCAATACAATGTAAATTTGTTTATTTATTTATAGTCCAGTAAAAATATGAAATTTAGGGGAAAAAATTTGCACAGAAATGATTTTTGGCATGTGTGATCTATAACATATCAGGAATGACATATCAAAAATCTAGCAAAATCCAATGATGCAAATACCCTATTTTATGGGTAAAATGTTGAAAAAATAAAACGAAAGTGCGAATTTTTGGAATTCCATTATAGCTTCATATATACTTATCTAAACATGTCAAAATTTTAAAGGATATAAGCAGAGTCTATTACCAGTCACCGAAAATTATATTTGAAACAATATATATCCAATATGGCTGCCAAATCCAATATGGCCACCATAACTTAAGGGAATTTCTGGAATTGATTCATAGTATGTTTTATACTGCATCTGAGTGTGTCAAACATTCATATGATAACAGAAAAGTAAAACAACGTTCATTACACATAATCCCTACAGCACTTAAATCCAATATTACATCATATATATACACTATGACTGCCTTATTTCCAATATGGCCGCCTAAAACAACATGATAACCAACAATTTTAGCATTATCTTTATGAAATGGGTAACAAGTACCCTTATAGAAACAAAGGTAGCGGCTAGCAAGCCAAGCTGCTACCTAGTCACTTCTATTTTTGATAGCAAGAACTAGTAGCAGGAAAGAAGCAGGTGGTAGCGAGTATCTGCTATGTACCTGCTATCTACTCACTACTAGTAGAGACCCCCCACTTTCGGTATCAGGAACCTGCTAGCACAGACATTAGGTAGCGACAAAGCGATTTTGGTGGCACATTAAGTCTAATATGACAGCAACTACCTGCTACCATAGCAATAAAGTAGCACTTGATATGATGTCATTGTGTAGGCCCCCTAACATTTATCATGATATCACAATGTCTGTAGGTGGAAATGAAATGTTCAATGCTTGGGACATGTGATCTAGTTGCCCGATTCAAATGTATAAAATGTTATCTATTCTGATTTACTCAAGAGGGTGATTTTTTTATTTTCACGCAGGTAAGAGTCTCTCTGATTGTTAGTTTTTTATAAGAAAGTCAGAAAGTCAAAAAACATTGTCCAAGTTGAATTCAAGATGGCGCTGCTATGTTGTTCATCCAGATATTCCAGGAGCCTATGTATTTTCAAATCCGTAAAATATAAATTTAGTTATTTTTTTGCTTCAGAAGTCAATTTTACAAAAGAAGAGATGAGGGCATATGTTGTTCTAGTTAGGTTGAGTGATTTACATGATAAATAGAAAAACAAAAACTGTCTTTTGAGACAAATGCAATCAGGTCTCGGCAGCGCACATCAGCCTCGACCTGATAACATTAATATCAAATGACAGTTGCCTGTTATTTTTTATCATAGATACTTGCCATTTGATATATCAATACAAACTCTTCTGTCAATGACAGCTCTATGAAATAAAATCTTGATTTAGTCATAATTATGTCTCCAAATATACCAATGGTTTATATTTTGTTAATTTTCACTTCTGTTGATTTTGGGTCTGTATTTTGAGCCAGTCTTTTGAACTTCTACATTTATTTAGCTCACCAATATCTCAGTGTGATCAGGTGAGCTTTTGAGACTACATTCGTCCGTAATCCGTCAGACTGTCATCTGATCATAGGCATAGACGATTTCCTTGTGGACACTCTAGAGGCCATATTTTTTTTGCAATCTTCATGAGTCTTAGTCATGATATCTAGGTCAACCTTTTCAGTTTTGAACACTTTGGGGGTAGTACATTAATTAATGTTGTGGTCCAATCTTCATGATACTTTACTATGTTTACCCTGGGTGGACTAGATGACATCCACGAAATATTCTACAATAATCTCAAAGGTAGCAGCTCGGTAGCATGAAAAGGTAACAGATAGGTAGCGGCTACCAGTATAGCAAGAAAACTAATATACATACAAAACACTACCAATAGAAGCTAAGTAGCAGGAAAAGGCAGCAGCTAGCCGCTACTATAAAAGCAGGTAACAAGTAGCAGCAATTGAGGTAGCAGGAAAAAGTAGCAGCTAGCCACTACAAGTAGCAGGAAATATAATTTGCATACGAAACACCACCAATAGCAGCTAGCGGCTACATGTATCAGTGTGGTAGCAGCTACTTAACTGCTAGATCTACCTAGCTGCTATTAGTAGCGAGAGGCCAATCATTTCTGTAAGGGTAATAACTAAAATTCACAAAAATTATATTTTAAGAAGTTATCACACTGTATAGCTTTACTTAAATGCTATATGATATTGTAATAGCTAGTATCACTACCAATACAATATCAATGCAAATAATCAAACAAGTCCTGATTTCTGAGCTTTTGTTTTTTGTAGATGTAGTGAACTTTAGATTGTCAAGTCCTCTGCATGTGAACTACATTCCAAACCTACTTTTCTGCAACTACATGATAATGTTTTACACCTCGTTACCTGGGCCCAGTTGTTTGAAACTTTAACGGGCGATTAAGCTAATGGTTGATTAACATTTAGGGTTATATTTCAACATTTTAGAAGACAGTAAATCAAAGTTATAGATTAAGGAATATGAACAATAAAATGTGCTTACCATAAAATCAAAACATCATACTAGTGTTTTCCACATTAACTAATATTTCGAATCAAAAGTTAACCGGCGGTTAGTTCAACAGCCCGTTTAATTTTCGAACAACTGGACCCTGATTGGCAAATACAGCAAACAACTTTCATAACAACTATTCCGTCTGTTCGACGTGCAGATGACTTAGTTGTGATAAATCGTTTGTACCGGAGTTTAGTGCTGACTAAATCTTTAACAATCTAAAGTTCTGTAGTGGGAATTCAGTTAAGTTTAGTTAGATCAGTGTAAGAGGTCACAGGAGAAACAGCCAATCAGAGAGGAGGAACCCAATCACCTGGCCAGGAGGACCAATCATCGACGAGCATCATCGCTTAACTTCCAGACTCCATTGAATCTACATGTATTCTGTATCACCAACTGGAACTATTCTGTATCACCAACTGAAATCCAAGGCCATCTTGGGTAGTTAGTGACTGCATTGTATTTATATCTGTCTGTTAAACCTCTTCCGCCCCTAATAGGAGTATCGGACCCGGTATAGTGATGGCCATTTTCGCTATATTGGTGTCAGAAGTGGGATGAATGCAGCATCCGTGTTGTCTATAGCACACATGGAACTAGGAGAAAAGTTAGATACATAGTTTCTGCATTATTGTACAGAACACATTGAATGCTAGAAACAGGGGTGACTACAGTATCCATCATTCTTTCTAGGACATCCAAAGAAAGGGTAAGTAAGGTATCTGATTTATGGCATAAGTCATATGGGTGCTAGACCTGAGGGTTACTAGGTATCCTCATTGTCTGAATTGCATGTGGCTTGGGCAGAATAGTAGATACAGTATTTTTATTACTGGCCAGATTGCTTTGCATGTTGGAATTAAGGGTTGATACGGTTGCTGTATTTTCTAAACTGTAAGGGGCGCTCCAAGAAAGGTTAAGTCAATATCTGCACTAACACATATATTGCTAAGATTATGAGTGGATACAGTCTCTTAATGATCTCCAGTACTAATCAACTTGTTTGGATTAAATATGGTGTTATTCCTACCAGGCTAACTAGCATTAGTGGTGTCAGCAATGTTACTCCCACCATCATCTGATACAGTCATCAAGCTGGTTACCGGTCAATGGACTGCTCCTCTGCGGATACTCATCACTGATTTCCTCAAGACTAAAGTCTGGACACAGTAGAGAACTAACAGCCCCAGAGCTATTTGCCTGCTGTCCCCAACGTTTCGGACATTCGCCCAGCACAAGAGCACTACTCTCATTCACCTCCACCCACCCCCAATTTTACTACGTCTACAAAAATAATAGCTCAGAAATCAGGACTTGTTTGATTATTTCTGAAGAAGTAAAGGGTAACATATTTGTAGAATATGTCTCTGGTGAGTAGGTCGGTCGACTAATTCAGAAATATCTGTTTTGCTGAGAGACAGTGTGTCCTGAATGTTAAATGTTTAGCAGACATCATGCTTACAAACATACAGGAAGTAACTATGTAAGTTAGACATGGAAATCAAAAAAAAAAAAAAAAAAAATGCATTCATATCGGTATGCGTACTTGCCTATTTGTGTATTTCAGGGCCGTAGGAACAGTCGGGGTGGGGTCCCCCCAATAATTTGACTGATTATGGTAATTATCATAGCAATATTTTGACAGCGAGTCAATTTTAGCTGATTTTCATAATGTGTGTGTCCATCCCCCCAATCTGAAAATGCTTTCTACGGTCCTGTATTTGACTTTGAAAGAGATTTCATGTAGTTATTTTTTAAATTAAAGAAATGAATAGGGTTCCAACCCTTTTCTTCCAAATCTGATCCACAAATTTAAAACAAAAATATTTGCAACACAGTTAAAGAACTTTAAAATGCACTATAAAATTGTATCAAAGGTATTTCTGTGTATCTTTTTATACATGCAATGTTAAGAAGTCATTGAAAACAATGTACAAGATAAGTTTCAACATATTGTAAGCTTAAAAAATCCAATTTACTCATAGATATAGGCGTATTATCAATATTCCAGAAAATCGTGGTTTTAGATACAGTTTCCAGCTTTTTTGCCCAAAAACTCATATTTTGCATACTTGGATTTTGGTAGATTTTTCACTATAGACTCAGCACATGTTGTACAATATGAAAACACAAAAACCATTTCTGTGCAAATTTTTTCCGTTATTTGCATTTTTGACACTAGATTTACTGGACTATTATGTCTCATTCATTTACAAACATATAAAATTACATACAGGCTAAAACAATTGTAAACAATTGTAAATGACCGTTCTAAACAGAACTATAAGAGACAATGTACATACTCACATTTAAAAACATACCATATAACTTATAAATTCATATTAACTTAATTAAGAATTAAAATATAAAATTATGTGTACTATATTCAATATCATTTATAAATAAAATTCCTCTGGTATGACACTATATAAAAGTTGACAATCACTAAGTGACTACATGGATACATCTATGGATGTTGAGTGAGTACACGAATGAACGAATGTTGAGTAACTGACCGAGTGCGTACATGGATGTACGGATGTTGAGGTAAGTAGCTGAGTAGGTACATAAATACATGTGAAGATGACGAGTAGATGACCAAATTAGTACATGAGTGTACGGATGTTGAGTGAGTACATGAATGTACAAATGCTGAGTAACTGATCAAGTGAGTACATAAATGCACTTATACTGAGTAACTGACCAAGTGAGTACATAAATGTACGGATGTTTAGGTAGGTGACCGAGTGGGTACATGAGTACATGTCAAATGTTGAGTAGGTGACCGAATGAGTACATGAGTGTGTGGATGTGTGTGGATGTTGAGTGAGTACATGAATGCAGATAACGTTGAGTACCTGACCAAGTAACATGAATATATATACGGATGTTCAGTAAGTGTGTGCATGTGTGTGTGGGGGGGTGGGGCGTGTGTGTGTGTGTGTGTGCGCGTGTGTGTGTGTGTGTGTGTGTTCGGGTTAAACGTCTTTTTCAACAATTTTAAGTGACTAAAGAGTACATGAGTGTACGGATGTTAGGTGATCGAGCTAGTACACGAGTGTATTGATGTAGAGGATTTGACCGAGTAAGTATATAATACCTGTATAATTGTTGAGTAAGTGACCACTTGATTACATTTGGTATTTATTTATTTCTATAGTATCATCTATGCAAATAACTTCTAATAGAATATAGCATTGTGCATATCCGTTCTTAAGATACAATAAAAAGTCATTGTGTCATTCCTTTCTAGTACACTACAATTACTTTTAAGTATTTACATACTAACACTTAAGAAACATAACAACAATGTTAATCTTACAGAGAGTAATTGTTACATATTCTGAAGAAAACAGCAAATACTGTCTGTTAAAAACTAGTTAAAACAAGGAGTGTAAGACCTGATCATGAAAATCTAAGCTAAGGCTGTTATAATTATTAAATATATAGCTTAAAACACTTATCATCTCATATCAGATATGAGAATAACTAATTAACATTGTTTTTATGCATTTACCTAAGATATTTTCTAACCTTTAAAAAATATTATATTACATAAAATACACAAGCCATTATTTATATATAAATTCATTCCTTCTTCTCAGAGGGAGAGACATTTTTTATATATAAATTCATTCCTTCTTCTCAGAATAAAAAAGCAGGTTTTGGCCGTAAAATATGTCATTTCTCTACTGGTAAAAATAAATATGAATTGATCATTTTCTAACATATCCAAAACATTCTCATTTATTTCTTCAGCTTTTCTAAACAAATTATTTCGGATGTCACTATATAACTCGCATTTCATAATAACATGTTTTTTATTTTCTATTTGATCCTTAAGGGACATAATCTTTCATTAACAGGTAATCTTTCATACCTTCCGTCTCAATACGTAATGGTGCCACATCACACCTAAATTTAGCTAAAGCAGATCTATGTTATCGAGACAGTATAGTTTGACAATAATTTTCTGGTTCTTATTCTGCTTTATACAATTTATAGGTCCGTAATTTATTGCCTCCTCGTTTACTAACTCCGGCCGGTGAATTAACAATATTTTTTCCATTTTCTTATAAAATTATTCATACCAGCTTTTGTTATTCTACCAACAAATTCATTTGTTTGACATTGGCAGAATAATGTTAAATAAATCTTCACATTCTATTGACCTTAAATTTTGTCTAACTCTACAGCACTAATTCCTACATCTGTTTTCACTTTGAACGTAACAATAGAGAAATACAACATGTTTTACTCTTTCTCTAGGCATCTTACACAATCTAAACCAATAATTGGACACTACATCCATTTGTCTCACTGATGTGGGTTTCCATCCCATTTCCCCAGACACTGCAGCAGAAGGGGCAAACTTTGATATTTCAAGAAATAGACACGTATCCCTCTGTTGAATAGAATCTATACATGCAAATGATTGGGTACCCCAGACTGCTGTCCCATATGATATAACCGACCACACCAGTGAGTCATATAGATGAGTAAGTACATCATATGGCATACCGCCTAATATTTTAAATTCGGCGGTTAAAAGTCCTAGAGCTCTACTTGCTGCCTTAGCTACATGGGCCGCCGTTATACTAAAATCCAAAAATTGGTTTAACATAAGACCTAGATATACATATTTATTAACCAGTTCTAAACATGTATCACCACATTTAAATTTGAATATAGGTTGGACAAAAAACTAGGTCTACTGGTTAAATCGAAGGAAAGTCTTGAATATATGATAGAGGGCTACATGTTACACTGGATATTCATAAAATTTAGACTGATGGCCTCTAGACTGTTCACAAGCTTATCCTTTGATCTAACCTTCTGACCTAGTTTTTGACCCCACATGACCCAGTTTCAAAACTGACCTAGAGATCATCAAGACTAACATTCTGACTAAGTTCATAAAGACTGGGTCACAAATGTGGCCTCTAGAGTGTTCACAAGGCAAATGTTGACGCACGACGCACGACGGACGCCGACGGACGCCGGACAATGACCGGTCTCATTAGCCTACCTTGAGCATTTTGCTCTGGTGAGCTGATAAAAAGTAACAAAATAATATATGACATTTTCTATGTCAGTTACTTACCTCCTAGATTGATGTTTATAAGTTAAAAAATACTTGCGGTCGTGTGGAAATATGATTCGCACGAGCGGCTTTTTTTTCAATTCATGAACACCCCCTACTCGGTTACTAACCTACACATATCTCCTACCTCTATTGGTATTCTATTCATACCAAGGTAAAGTGCTCACAAGCGGTATCACAAACAAAACGCACGTGTCTATTGCGTAAATTAGGTCAATCGCATTTGGCAGTCTTGATTGGACAGTCTGTTTTATGTAAACATTAATGATTGACAGTTTTGGATCTGTCCATTCGTAATTATTTGCATCTGCATTGTTTGCTTAAGGGTGGTTGGTATCAATTACATAATGATTCTTGACAGGTCACTTTTGTTGACATGCTGTACATAATAGAGACAAATGCGATGCTGGTGATTTATGAATTAAAGTCCGCGCAAAACTGCCTTTTACAGTTTGCGCGCAATTTCATGCTAGCGGATTTAAATGATTTCACAGTACATGTTTTTTTTTTCTCTTAATTTCACAATTTAAAGATGCTAATGCTCTTACTTCATAACATGACAAAATTCAAATTATAAATAAGAAAGAAATTTTACTCAAAATCTGAAGACACAACCCTTTCGACAAACGCGTCTGATTGGTTCAGATAAAAGATAAATTTATAGAAATGAAAATAGCCGAGAATATTATTTCAATTATAAAGAAAGTTCTTAAATTTAGAAATTGATCGCTGCAGTAATTATGTCAGTAATTGTATGTTTAACTGAAGTTGCTAATTAAATGCGTACATTGTTAATACAATAAATGCATTATGATTAGCCTCCACGTACAGTTGTCCTATAAAGTTTATCTAGCTCGCAAATCAGCATGACTGTTTTAAACCTTCAGATTTTAGATTCATTAGTGCATTTGAACGTGCTCGTACAATGATGAAGGCATAGCGACTCTGATATTTGTACAAAACATTTTTATTTACTGGTACGTACAAAAAACTTGTCGTGTCCTCAATGAAAAGCAATTATGGTATCATTTTATTCAGATATGATTTTGAAAGCCTTGCAAAATCATATCTGAATATAATATAGTGTAATAGGTAGTGTAAACAAGTATCAGAGCAATTTCCACTAAAGTTACAGGCAACCCTTGCTTTTCACGAGGTAATTGCACGCATCAATTTTTTTTAAACTTAATTTATCTTTTGTAGAAAAAGTAGCACATGCCGATTGTAAGAAAATAACGCCCGCTAGCTAAGTTCAATAGTTAAAGTGCAGGTCTAATGATCATGGGCTTTGAGTTTAAACTCCCTGATTATTGTTCAATGTGTCTGTAGGAGGACTTGATAGTTAGTTGCCTAGAACAAGTTAGTACTGGTGCTGAATCCAGAAGTACTTGTTAAAACGGCACTAAATTAAAAACAAAACAAGCAAACTAAATATAAGAACATATTCAATATGTATTATAAAAATGATGTATAAATATAACAATGAGATAATTGAATTTTATCTCATAAGTGGACATAACTACTATTCAGATACATTCAACACTGCTCGAAACTGTTAATTTAAAAGCAACACAGAGCTATCTCCTTAGCGACAGGACTATCTCCTTCACGACAGAGCTATCTCTCACAAAAAAGTGAATAATTTTACTCTCCAACAATTTTCAGTAAATATTTATTTCCAAATGCATTGTATATTTTACAGCCATCTCACTCCTACTCAGTTTGCTTCTTAATATTAGTTAAAATGTAAATATTTGACAATGAAAGAGCTTCCATGACGAAATGGCTAAATTTACTGCTAAATCAGCTTGTTGGTAAACATCACCAAGTCCATAAAATTAAGAATGAATTAGCAAACTTAAAACTATCTGTAAAGTTAAATCATATCTACATCGGCTACCATTCCCCGATTTTTGATATTCGATACACTGCATTTAAAAATGCAAAAAGAATATGGTCACACCCACCTTTGTTGATGTTCTTTCATCGCGACGTGCACTACCTCGGAAGTTGCGACAGAGCAGTTTACCGTATACCTCTTAAAGAGGTAGCTCTGTAGTTTACCAGGCATGTCAGTGTACTATACTAGAGGATAATAGGCTACTTAAACTTAATTCTAATGAAATCATAAGGAAAGTTCAGTGTGCTATAATTGATATTTGAATCCTCAATCACATAAGTTCAATGAATTATAGTAGATTATTTTGAATCCTCCATTACATTAGTTCAATGTACTATACTAGAGGGTTTTTAATTCTCTGTTACACAAGTTCAGCGTACTATAGTAGAAGAATTTGAATTGTGTATTACATAAGTTTAGTGTACTGTAACGTTTAGTTCGCCACCGTCACAAGGGATCCGTCTTGGCCTGGCTTTTGGCTAATTTGTTCTCTTAATGGTGTGGAAGGGAACTTATAATTGAGACATTTAACAACTTATATTTACTGTATACAAACATGATAGGTAAGTTTGAGATATATAATGTCTTATAATGAGAATGAATGTAAAATCAGGTTTTTATAGCATCCTATTTGTATTTATATGTGCTTGGTAAGTCTATGTTTGTGTTTTAATAATGATAGTTTATACTGATAATGTCAATAAAGTTTTTGTTCTGCTACAGCTTCAATTTCAGTGATACTTCTTATGTTCGGAATTTATGGTAACTTTATTTCTAAAGTCTTACGAGTCCCTCACAATTTAAAATATCACACGATCCGTCCAGTTCATGAAGTTCCCTATTACTGACTATAACACTTTCACGGTTGACTCAGATATTATTGAGTAAAACGTCAATAAGGCCTTCAACGATAGTTACAATTTTAGGAACACGAGTGAGTTTATACCAATGTTGATTTCTGTTGCTATGCAAGTTCGTTTGGCAAGATATCAGGTTGTTCGGTTATTTATGGTTGGTACTAACATCTTTGGCTCACATTAAAGCGACTAACCCACACATTATGGTGTGAGAATTTATAAAATCAGACATTTACCTATATTGACCTTTAAGTGGCATATTTAATGTTATGCTCTAATTCGGTTCTCTCAAACGAGCATAAATCATTTATTATCTCCAAACATACACCTTAACCTAAGTTCATAACTTTAAAACAAACAACACAACAAAATGTTTAAGGTTAGGGGCATGCCGTTAAGCCATCCTGGTTATTAGGTTTCCTTTTTACAAAACATTTTAATCGACTCAATCGATAAAAACTGTCAATAATCACACAGAAGATATTTATACTTTTAAGTAAATTTAAGACAGTTTTGGAAAAGCCAAAGTCAGATGTGCTGCGAGCGGGCTACCTAACCCTAACTCCTACGTGGGAGGGGGAGGTAGGAAACTCCGAGGCTCTAGATCAGTGGCTGTTTCAATCGCCTACCTGACAGTTACCCAAATTTTGATTCTAAAACTCATGTCTTCGAGTTAACAAAAACTGAACACTTTAAATTTTAAACAGAATCACATACTGCCGAAAATAAAGTAAAGTAATCATTACAATGAACTTCATTCTTCAAAGAGTCTATCATCTGAAATAAACAAAACTATATCAAAAATCGGTTTATTACTAAAGCTTAACACACAGGTAAAAGCTTTAGAAATACCAACACAATTATGAAATTTAATTCACCAATAAAATTGCCAGATAGAAAAACTTGTAAAGGTTTAAAAGTAGTCGGAAATTTCACTAGTTAACGACTTGAACGTAAAGCCTCGAATGACTTTGTTACTTTTACACATTACCTCGTGCATAATAAGGGCTAAAACTACTAATCCGTGTTATCAATGGAAATCACCATATAAGGAAAGACACGGTGTATGCATCACAAATATATTTATGCTCTAATTCGATGCCCTCAAACAAACATAAATCATTTATTATCTCCAAACATACACCTTAACCTATGTTCATAACCTTAAAACAAACAACACAACAAAACGTCTAAGATTAGGAGCATGCCGTTAAACCGTCGAAAAAAAAAAGAACGGGAACAAAAGTGCACAACCGATTTAATTTAAAATTGATTCAGAGTAAATTTAAACTAATATACACAATTACGGCAAGAGCAATCATAATAATATATATTTACACGGTCATCATAATAATAACATTGCATAACGTTCATCAGAAAATGTTTAATGAATCTACACTCCTAAATTTTTTGTAACAGATAACTTCTCCGAAATATTTTCGACAACATAACCGTCCGTCTTTTGCCTTCAGATTTTGCAATCTTCCGTGTTTTTTTAAAAGTCTATCCGAAATATTGATCATTGCGCTAACAGTAGCGCCACCTCGTCTTAAGCTATGTGTTCCATATTCATCTGGATTCAACCATAAATCTGACAAAATCTCCCTTAGTAACTTCCTGAACCTTGTATATGACAGACAATCTTTCTCTTTGAATAAATAACAGTTTTTGCTTTTATGTAAAGATAAATGGCGGAAAAGGTGAACATCATCAACGGTATTAATATTTCCTTTTCGAAAATAAAGACTTAAAGTATTGTACGGACAAGTAATATTTCCTGTTTTTGAGATTATTACATTCTGTCCTTTCTTTGTTTGATCCATTTTGCTAGATCGAATTAATAATTCGAAATAATCGTCTTTGAACGTAACGTCTGAGCATTTCAGGTTGCTTAATTCTGATATGTGGAGAAATCCGGCGAAACCTATGACAATAAAAGTTAATGTTCTTAATCTGTATAAATCAACGGCGTCGGGTAGATAAGGTAAACATTTTCAAAATAACGTCAGAGGTTAGAGGCTTTTTCTTTTTAGCAGCATTTAAAACTGAAATCACTGTTTTGGATTCGAACGGATAATTTATTTCAGTAAAGTCGTGTGCCCACTTCAACGCGTAGAAACTATGTTCTATGACTGAAATGGAGCTCTCTTTCTGAATTAATGAGACCAAATACAAAGCAATATGAAATTCTAATGCTGGAAATACTTTAGTAATGTTCATTTGACTGCACTATGAAATCCATTTTTTAAAATAACATGCATATAGTTTTCTGGTATTATCAGATTTGCTTTGTAACACTGTATCAGCCAGGTGTTTAAGATTCGGATTTTCTTCGGTTAAATGTGGAGATCTTTCCAAATACCAAATTTGAAAATATCTGAAAAAAGTAAAATAACTGATGAAAATAGTTTTTGGAAAATAATAATAAAACTGACTCTAATGACCTGCCTTCGTTTTTTGTATATATCACATATCATAATACCTCCTCTTTTCTATATCTCTCCTTTTTTATGTCTCATCTTTTCTGTATCTTCATTTTTCTATATTTCTATACTCATCATCTTTTCTATATCTCATCTTTTCTATATCTCATTTTTTCTATATCTCATCTTTTTCTTTCCTATATCTTTTCTTTCTTTTCCATATCTCTATAATCATCATCTTTACAATGTCTCACTTTTTTTAATCAGGTAAGTAATTTTAATAATCTAACACTATATGCATGATTCATTGTGCATACTATGGCTGTAATAACAACTTAATGAAGTCAAAGAGAACAGCGTGCTGTGGAAAACCACCTATAGCCTATAAATAATCCGCTGTGTGGAAACATCATGCGTTATCTGTATTTATAGAAAATACTATGTTAAAAATAGAACAAAAATAACCCAAGCGGTATATTTATGCGTTTAAAAACGTGAGTCTATTCTGACAGCTAAAACGAATCCATTGAAACATCCGGATCTGAAAAGAAATTTTTTATTGTTTCCCGGGATGATTATTTCTGAATTCTTGAATTCTAACGCATCTAACACATAACCCCTCCACGTGTATGCCTCCTCTGTAAAAACCAAAGGCCAGAAGCGGCTGAAGGCCATTTCGGAACTATCAACGTGCTTGACAATCAATTAAATGTAAGATGCATTTGCGTGCTAAGCATACGGGGGGAACTAGCCAGTTGTTTTTCCCGGCCCAGTTTTGAGATAAGGCGTCAATCGCGTCACTTCCTGGGTTCCAAAACTTAGAAGTAAACCTAACAATTTTTCTGTTGTTGTTACTATTTGCGAATCTGTCTATTGTAAACGGCCCCCATAAGGAATTTATGAAATCAAAGAAATCATCTGAAACGTACAATCGTCTTCGTCAATAAGACTAGAATAAAAGTCCGCGAGATCATTCTCTGTCCGGGGGATCCATAACACAGACAAATTTTTTCTGTTCTGAGAGCAAAAATTGAAAATGTTTAAGGCTAAGGAATGTAAATCTTGTTTGGAACTTCCGGCCTGAACGATAACTTCGCAGTTTTTATTGTCTGTAAACCATTGAACACTCTTGTAGGTTAAAAAGTGTGACAAAGCCCATTTTAATTCTCTCTCGGTAGAACTTTTTAATTTTTCTACATCTGACCATGTTTTGTACGAAATGTAGCTAGCAAAACTAGGAGAATATGCTGCACATGCAACATCACTTGCGTCTGAAAAAAACAACAGAAAATGCCTCTTGTGCCGAAGAGACAGGAAACAATTGTTTTTCGTTCAGAAAATCAATATTGTCTGCCCAGAAAGATAATTCAGTACATTATGGGCTTCCTTGTTAAATACTACAAGAAGAATCCCAGAGACTACTGCTCTTGCATACAAGAACCTGGTCATTAGGCGGACAAGCTGCCCTAGGACAAAATGCATTGAGGCTATCATACCTGTTATTTTCGCTAGGTGGCTCGCTGGGACACATTTTTGCGATTTTGCAACCAAACTCGCCCGCTTTAGATTATCAACTCACTCTTTGGTAATTTTTAAAACCCCTGTTTTAAGATCAAAGAAATGACCGGGCCATATTAAAAATTCTTCAGGAACCCAAACAGACTATTCATTATTAGCCATGAAACCGGATTTATCCAAAGAAGTCCTCACAAAATCATAATCCGCTAAATTCTGATAAAATGAAGAATTAACTGACCAACCATCGTCTAAGAAAACGATGATTTTGATTCCTCGGTTACGCCAATAATGTACAAGCTCTCTCAAAACTTTGGTAAAAATAAAACAAGAGGAACTTAAACCAAACGGGAGCACTGTAAAAAATGTAGTATTTTATTTCAGTACCCTGTTTAAGGGAAATCCCTAAAATGATTGGTGTTCTGGAGAAATGTCTATATAGTGATATCCCGAGGTCAAGTCAAATTTGATCATGTATCCGCCTTTTTCAACGTAGTCTAAACCTAACTTAACATCCTCAATACACATCTTTTCTTTCCAAATGTACTTATTGATGTGCTTTAAGATTAGCCTTTTCTTGCCTGAGCGAGAGGGGGTTTACTACTAGTGGTTGAAAAGGCACTTCTTATACACTGTCTAAATATACTAATTCAGAAACTGCATTTAACACGAAAGGCATGTTTACCAAATCGAATTTGTTGTTTTTAAGACATATTGATTCAGGAGTGTGGATAAAAGGAATAGTGTAACCGTTTTTATTACACTTTTTCCATAATCATTTGCGCCAATGGACTCCCAAAAATCAAAATTTTGTTTCAATCTGCCCTTTGCGGAAATATCTGGAGAAAACTGATTTTCTTTGAATTCAAAATAGGATTTTGGTTATTGCAAATATGATAAAATAGGACAACATTCAACTTTCAAGTCCGTGATGACAGAATTCTGGGATGTTACAGTTTCACTGCTTCTTTTGGTAATTTTCTCCGGAGAATGCACTGGTAAAGGCTGGAACTCCGCCGAACTTCTGGCTGAAGACGTTGCGTGGACAGTTAGAACGGTAGTGTCCGAACTTGCCGCAAGCAAAGCATTGATCGGTTGGCCTTGGACCGAAGAATCTCTGACTCTACTTGTTGTTGAACGTGTAGGGACAAAAACTGATGTACCCTTGAGCTTGGGTTGCCATAGCGTATTTATTGACGTTTCCAGATACCCCAGACATGTGATAAGGAGAATAACGTGTAGTATAGTTATCCTTGTTGAGAGACTTTCTCTTTTCATCTTGTTCTGTCAAAATTGCGAGAACTGACTTCTCCGCTTTTTTATTTTTTTCTGCTGTCTTTGCTGTCGCTTGCCAAGTCGTAGTCGTCTTGTTCGTACTATTTAACCACGAGCCAGCCGGCCGGGGATTTATCAGTCAATTTTATCAGTTTAATACGTCAATTAAGCTTCTTGCTGATTTGAACACAAATGTCAGTGATATCGCCGTCCTCTAAAGGATTTGTAAGACACTCGAGTTTCTGATCAAGAGAAAGAAACTCACAGTTAAAGTCAAGTTGATCTTGTAAGCCTTTAGATTTCAAAGTCGCAGGTTTCACAACAGGCTGTTTCGTGGAAAAATCTCTTTTTATTTCAGTAAACTTCCTGTCAAAGTAAGCTTTCAGGTCGTCAAGCTCCTGAGACATGATTTCGAAGTCCTAACCAAAATTTTCACAAGTGGACAGCTTGAACGTAAAGCCTCGAATGACTATATTACTTTTTCACATTACCTCGTGCATAATAAGCGCCAAAACGCCATTTTCCACTGCAGCATAACAATATACCCCTTATTTTCACGTTTTAATGAACTTACCAGTTAAATTTTGGAAAATAATAAGATTAAGTTTTCTTAAAGGTAAAATTCTTTGTTTCTTTGAGATAATTAAAAAATTTGAATAACGTCAAGGTCGTATTTAACAGCAGCACATACACTTTAAATGCGGCCCTATTGTTGCCTTTTCTTTCCTTCTTCTCCTCTTTTCTTTTTTCTTTTTGAATTTTCCAGGGGTGTCCCCCTTGGATCCGCGCTTGCTTAGTATTGACCTGGAATGGATGAGGAAACCGAATTCTTTCCGCCCATATCTGCCGAGCGTGATAGCATTGATATCAAAAGACAGTAACTGTTCTATGTTATTCTATTTATCATGAAACCCATACAACCTACCTAGAAAAACATATGTCCTAATATCTTATTTCTTGAAGGAAACAAAAAGGCAGTCATACAGAACTTCGACAATGTTTATTGACTTTCTGATATTCTTATAAAAATATAATTTCAATGAAATAAATTCTTATCTGCATAGAAATTATCCTCTTGAATAATCAAAATATGCTTTATTCCACATTATTAAACATTTGACTCAGACAACTACATGTCCAACGCCCTATTAGTTTCACTTCCAGTTCCGTTTCAGATTCAGAGATACTTAAAAATGTAATCATTAAGTTTACACTGATCCAAGAAATAATGATAATTGCCACTAATTAACACAAACGGATGCCCTAAGTTAGGCATAAATCGAGAATAAGTAAATTGTTAAGTATATTGTAAACCTTTCCAAGAATTGATCTAATGGCATGTAAACATTGTGATGTTATGATGAAGTAAATTATATTGTCTGTGTGATAAATGTGAATACAAGCATATTTAAGGAAATGAGTTGGGATTACAGATTTTTTTGTTTTTTGAAAAAAGTCATGCAAGGTCAAATCTGGATCTTTAGTAAAATTCGATCTGGAAGGAAGCTGATGTAAAAATTAGTCCATCAATATGGAAGATGCTTAATTTTGATATCAGTTTAATGACCTGATATCAAAAAATAGCAGAGAAGTGATATAAGGCTCTTTGCAGTTTACATAGTAATTGCATGATAAACTACTTTATAATTTAACTTGTATCGCATGTGCAAGTAGCTGTGCTGGCAATCATTTACCTGCCAATATCGGTGTTGATTGTTCGGGTACTGCATCTGACCAGTTTTATTTTTCAAATTATATCTATAATGCCGTGAAAACATTTATTGATTTCCAGCATATATCTTCACTTTAAATTGGAGTGCTACTTATTGTTTTTGTTTGTATTTTAATCAAAAACGACACAATACTGTGCGATACCTATAGATACTTATAAGCGTTATTATTAGAAACAAAATAAACACGTGTACAGTGTATGGTTTGCTGCCCACGTGATGTAAGTGTCATAAAATACTTTCGCGTCTTATTCTATATCTTTATAAATGTTTGCAAAATAAAGCCAATGTTTACAAAATAAGCATTATAACGGTTTATAAAAATGCATGAGAAAAACCATTTAGTTTTATGTATATTATATGAAATAATGGCGTCATTTTGACTTTTGGTGATCCGTTTTGTGTGGATTAGTCGTTTTTAGCTTTATTAGCATCCAATGTGCTGACAAGAGTTCGACGAGTGGATTATAGACATCAGTGAAAAGGGTCTAATAAATTATACAGTTTTGCAACATTGACATTACTGCTACTGTAAATTTAAGTGGTACCACGCTTTGGGAAAGTTGGGTAGTCAAAGACGGTAAGAACAGACTGTTCAATAGCACTGAAGATGCTGAAGTATCGACTTTATGGTAGAAATGACACACTTCTTTGAACGTTGGTGTAATATCACTGAAAATATTGAAATACTGGCTATATGCCAATAAACATCATCCCGTTATGTTATGACGGTTTCGTAGAACTGACAATATGATAGAATAGTACAGCTGTTTAGAAGTTGGTGAAATCACTCACGGTGTTGTAGTAATGATGATACAGTAAAGTAACATAACCCTTTATGTTATACTGACGATGTTGCAGAACTAACTGGCGGTATTTTAGAATGACACAAATACTATAAAGCCTGTTGAAGTTGAAGAACTGACGGTCAGGTACAAAAGTACAAAGACTAAAATGATGGTTTTGTAACCCTGACGAGGCTATAGGATATCACAACTCTTTGAAAAGTAAGTGTAATCACTTACGGTAATAAAGCACTGACGGCACTTGTTCTGTAGAATTACACATGTGAGAACTTATATTATTACTGACGGTACTGTATACGCATAAACACAACACACTGGAATATATTATTAACACTGATGGTAAGGAAGTACTGACGGTATTTTAGAATGATACAGCCTGTTGAAAAATATTGTATCTGCTTACGATATTTAACACTGACTGCTAAAGGGTTAAACACAAGCACTTGTTACTTAACACTGACGGTTCTGTAGAATGACATGTGAGAAATTTTTATATTACTGACGGTACTAAGCACGAACACAGTACATTTATACTGACGGCTCCGCAGAGGCATGGACACAGCACACTAGAAAATACTATTAACACTGACGGTAAAGAATCACTGACGGTAATTTAGAATGACACAGCCCTTTGACGGCATTTAGTACTTACGGCAGACTACAAAACCACTAAGACATTGGTTGTATATAAGGACGGTACTGTAGAATATCACATGTGTACAAGGTCACGGGCGGTTTTATAGATTGCGTCCACCGGTTTTGGAATACAAGGTATCGTTATACTCGTCTCCTCGCGTGTTAAAACCTCATGTATATAATTGGTTCTATGCCATAGATAATAGAAATATAAATAGTTCAAATACAACTTCCCAGCGGTCAATTTCTGCACAAAAATATTCTCCAACAGCATTGCAAGTTTTCAATATTGTGAGATATCACTGTTGTCAGGCTGAAAGTTCATTATATTACTTTAGTTAAGGATTTAGAATCCCGTATTTTCCCTTCATAAGGTTCTTGATTTTAGTTAAGTCCGGTTGTTAAAAAACAAAGAAAAATATCAAACAGGGAATGCCACGCACTAAAAACGCAGCCTCCTCAAAACGAAACCCTCAGCACGCAGACGCGTGCACCACACACACACACACACACACACACACACACACACACACACACACACAAAGCCAACACATAAGGACAAAACGAACAAACAAAGGAACACAGTGGGGCACCGCCTTGGAACGGTCAGTGGCAAAAACACCACTGGGGAGCTTAAACCGGTTTATGGTGCGCACCCAACCTCACTCTTACCCCCACCATGTTCCAAAGACATGGGACAGTGTAAATAAAAGTAATCCCCTCCAGGTGAATCTCTTACGCACGTAATGGAAACAAAAAGGCATGGCATGTAAAACACAAAAATACTCGTGTATAAATATATAAAAAGCAAACCTTAAGAACCAAAAGCGTATGTACTCAATGCCTTTTCAGAAGACAGAGCAACAAGAGAAACACCCTTAAGGGCCCGACGAAACAGGCCAGAAGACAAATATCAAAACAGTTCAGTCCTGGTAGGATTTAAAAACTGCAGTCCTGTGTGGCGGCCGTAAAAAGTCGCCCCGACTTCATCTCAGTGTTGTTATATTTTCTGGCTCTTCGGGATCATTGATTTCGGCTCGTTTGGATTTGAAGATTGAATACTGCTTAAGCCGGTGCTAGGGGGCGTGGGCAGTGTTGCATTTTCCATTACTGCTCATGAACAGACTCAATCAAACCGAGTCTGCAATTTTCACTGTTTGTCTTGTTGTCGGTGCTTCCGAGGGATTTACTTTCCAGATTTTATGCTAGTGTCAAAAGCTGATATGTAAGAAAGACATCTAGCTGAGATGCAGAAGTTAGTGACTTCTGTCTACATACCTACTAATGTTTGTAATCACCTAAGATGTGTCCCTACAACAAAGCTGAAATAAATAACACAAGTTTTGACCTTATTCCTGTTGGTCTGACTTTAAACTTGTCTGAATTAATTGTTAGAGATATAATTTTTTGAGAACAGAAAGCGGGTATGAGACAGCTGTTTTGGGACTAAAATAAGGAATATATCAGTGTTAAAATTTGGAATCTATTTGTGTCAGTTCTGCAAGTCTTGCTCAAGTGAATGCCATGTTGAGGGAACAGTTAGACCAGGCGACACCAGCTAACGAGTCATTAGCAAGAGACATTCACAAGCTCAGGTGGCTTCTACCTAAATACCTACTTATGTCTGTAATTGCATTAGGCTGGAAAGTGTCTTGACATAACTTAAAACACAGTATAAAAGAAGAAAAAAACATCCATGCTTGAATTCTTAGGGATAGTCTGTAAAAACTGAAAAAAAACTGTACTCTTCTGTGACTAAAGAAAAGAAATATATCAGTATTGAAAATGTGTTATTTGTTTGTTTCCAGGTCTGCAAGTCTTGCTCATGTGAATGCCATGTTGAGGGAACAGTTAGACCAGGCGACAGCAGCTAACCTGTCATTAACCAGCGACATCCACAAACTCACTGCTGATTGGCAAAAAGTCAGGGAAGAACTTGACATCAAAGAAAATCAGTGGAGGGAGGAGGAGCAGGTAGGGGCAGCTTAATATTTAGTAGGATGAAGCATTTCCTGTAGATTATATTCTTTGTTTAGTTGTATGACACAGGGCTAGGAGTCACTAGAGTTGGTTCTCCACCCCTCTAACTGAAATTTCTACTATGCTTTTGATAAGGTACTAGTGCAACGCAACAGTGTCTTACACATTGAATGCTAAAGAGCCATGGAACCATCTGTAAATGAACATCTTGTGTATCTTGCTGTACCTTCCATTTAAAATTACAGACAGTTATATGGTCATATGGGCAGCTGTAAAAAAGCTTGAGTAGAGACAGAGGTTGTTTAAAGCATGTTCTTATACATGTAAATAGGGTTCCTCTTCCACCAGTTAAGCTAAAATATCTCTGTGGTTTTACCTGTTACTGTGACTTGAAATCCAAATGGATATGAAATAGAAAGCATAAACATTATGGAACATTTGTGGTACTATGTTCTAATGTTTTATAAAATGCCCATGATTTATTTTTGCATTTCAGAGCTTCAACGATTACTTCAGTGCAGAGCATGGCCGTCTTCGTTCTCTGTGGCGTGCGATTGTCGCTTTTCGTCGCAACTACAGCGAGCTGAAGACAGCTACAGAAAGAGATCTGTCTCACGTGCGTCAGGACGTGACAAAGGCGGCACGAAGCATGCATACAGCTTGTCTCAACCTAAATGCCAACAACCGTAACACGGAGACTCAGTCACAAGTATGGTTATATGTCTGCTTGAAATATAGGTCACCATTGCAGTGCACCTGAATAGTGGTGTTTACTCTTTTTATCCCAACTGTTAATGATATATATTCGCAAATTGATGCCTCCACCTTAACCATAGTATCCCTCCGTTTTTGAAATGTAACACCCTGGGGATGTATAAAGCAATATACAGTAGAAACAGTTTTGTTCTTACTAAGAATGTTTTCTTAAAATTACCTTTAACACTGATTATTGTCGACAGTCGCAGAATACACATGGTGCAAAACAGTGTTTAAAACTTAAACAGATTATGTACGCAAGAGGTTGCATGGGTTCTGTGTCCATTCGTTTTTTTAAGTCTTCAGAGATGTTTCTATAAAAGCACAGTGGTGGCATCTGATACTTTTTGTTTTTCTGTGTTTAAAAATGATGAAAGTTGGGTAGCAAAATAGATAAATTAAAAGGAAAGGTAATGTAACATATAGACTTATGAAAATGTACTTTGTTTGAATGTCACATGAGTTTGACAATACTCTTTTCATTAGAACAAAGAATTGCGTATGACTCATAAATAAATCTAACCAAAATGAAATGAAAAATTTACTTTGGTTCAAGAGTAGATCGATAAGGATCATGTAAGCAAGATTAAAATTGTTCCTGGATTCTTTTGTGTTAGAGATTTGATTGTACTATGTTAGTGGAAGACTATACAAATAGAAAATACTGAAAATGTTGATTTATACTGATAAGGATTTCCGTTTTCGTTATAAGCAGGATTGTGGTTGTTTTAGGTAGATTATGGTGAATGAAAGTTCTTTTGAGGACATTTGGTTAGTATAGATGCAGAAATTGCACAATAAATGCATAATGTGAAAATAATCTTTAAACAAATATGGCGATAAATATTGAATAAGTATTGAAACTCAGTTTTTCCGAAGTAAAGCTTCTGATAGCACTTAAAAAATAACCCAGACTGGTTTCAGGGATTGCATGTGTGAGAGAAATAAAACCAGTCTACAAAATTAACGTTTGTTAGACTTAAGAGAATTTTTTTGGTTGGATTTAACGTCGCACCGACACATGATAGGTCATATGGCGACTTTCCAGCTTTAATGGTGGAGGAAGACCCCAGGTGCCCCTCCGTGCATTATTTCATCACGAGTGGGAACCTGGGTAGAACCACCGATCTTCCGTAAGTCAGCTGGATGGCTTCCTCACATGAAGAATTCAACGCCCCGAGTGAGGCTCGAACCCACATCGATGAGGGGCAAGTGATTTGAAGTCAGAGACCTTAACCACTCGGCCACGGAGGCCCCCCTAGAGATTAATTAGGCATCATAAATCATCATTTGTATATTTCAAGGGTAAATGTAATAAGATATGTTTAAAGATTATCTGTCACTATTTAAAGCAATTTAAAGTAACCAAATTCTTAAATAATGTTTCCCAGTATGAACATCTTGATATAAAATGTTTAATGATGTTGAACATGACTTTGATTATAAGCACATACAAAAAAAATCATTTGCATGGCCAGTCTAATTTGTATTTCTGTCAAATATCAGCTTGTGATAGTTGTATTATATAAATCATATTGACACATGATTTCTGATATAAATTGTTTGACCATGGTTTGTGCCATATCACCATTCTATATTCATCAACATGTTTTCCTGGTTTCCTGGCCAATCAGGTTGTTTGGACATAAATAAATTGACTGAGTTAGCATGGCTTCCTGGCAAGGGAGATATTGATGTGAGTTTCATCTTTTTTTCTTCGATTTATTTGAAAATGTGAAATACAAGTATTTTTTTATATTTATAGGGTATTATCATTTTTCCTCAAGGATTTTAGTGAAATGGAAAAAACAAGTGTGCTCTTCTAATGAGCTTTCAGAACTGGAACAAAAATAAAAAGGACTAAAAACGATATATTAAAACTTTTATAAAAAATTGATATTGCAATTTAAAAAGAGGTTTAAAATATTTAATATTTATGCTGTTGAAAATTTTATAATGAAAAAATACTACTACATGTACTGAAACACACACAAAAAAGAAATTTCATAATAATCTGTTTATGAACTAAAATTACGTATTTTAGTTTTAAATTTACTATGTTTACCAGAACACTCGCCATTTTACTAGCTTGATTGAAACTCATTTTACTGCTTTAAAAATGTCCATTATGCATGCTTTTTTCAAGGTACGAGTTTTTAAATAAGTTAAAAATGACACTCATGGTCATACTTATAACTCTATTTAACTTTTGTTAGCATAAAACATTAGTGGTTTTGGTCAAATGAAATATTTTGTGGGTCCAAAAAATTCGATTAGTGGATTTTTATGTCATTTGGATTGGAATTTTGGGACTTAAACAGCCACGAAATGGGCGAAAATTACTACCTCACAGCTTGTAAATGTAGTGCAAGTATATAGATATTTTTCTCTGTGAAAAGGAAAAAGGATTTGAAAAAATATTTTCTCGAATTAGTTAATACAGCTGTTCCTTGATCTTTGCATGTGGTAAATTATTAACCAACTGCTGTGTAAACATTCTTTACATAGAACTTGTTTTTACATTTTAAAGCATTGTATAAGATTTCTTTGCTTTAACGTTGTATAAAAAGTCTTTTAACAAACATGGATTCTATTTGATACAGATTGTTATTTCAGAGTGGTTGATTTTTGTTTATGTAACAAATGTTATCTTAAAGCGACTTGTCAAGTGATTTGAATACGGACAATTTCATTAAATTTAATGTGCCATTTTTTACTTCTTTTATTAATTTCACATTATGAAATGCATGTTCTATATGGAGCTCAATCTGTTTAAAGATTTGAAAATGTTGACCCAATATCTGAGACAGAAGCATTAAGATGTAAATTAGTTCAAAAGCAAAATGTATAAAATACTACAAATTGAAATCAGATTGAAAATCTACAGTTCCTTGATGACTAACTGCTTCTTAGAATCACTATGTATTTGTGATATTTATAGAAAGTCACTTGATAACAAAGCTTTGATATAGTGTGATTACTTGATTTTGTTTCTGTCTTTTTCAGTAAAAATAAGATCAAAAACTTTGATTGAATATTCACTATTAATAAGAACAAGTTTAAGGTTTTTTCTACTTACAGAAGTTTTTGTTTATATTTATGCATTTGTTTGTCTTTAAATTGTAATATCAAAGCAGAGTAAAAAACGAGAGCATATACTAGAGAATCACTATAAAATGGTGTTATTAAATTTCCTATTATTTGCCATTATTATGGCCTTAACTGTTGTCGCTTTGACTTAAAGTGCTTTATAACTGTATTTGTTCCACAAAATTAACTGTCCTTGTTATTTGCCCTGTATTGTTGTCCCAACTTCCATAATGTACTTTCATAAATGTAACTTTACTGGTAATCATTTAATACAAAGTAATCAGGTGTTGTATTTACTTTAGGTTATAATTACGAACGTGCAGATAAAGAAGTACAGCTTCCATAATGGTAAAATCAATGTTACTTATCCTAGTACATGTATTAAGATATTTGTCTCAATGGTGAATATATTGTGTTTTCCATGTGCTTCTACAGAGACAAGAAGCTGAACAGGAATTGAGGATGAAGATTGAAAAATTACAGGCAGAGAGGTCAAGCCTCCAGAAAAAAGTTCAGGCCCTCCAGCGTGCCCTCACTACCCTTGAAACCGAGAAGCGCGAGACTGAACGAGATCAAATCAGGCTCGAGAAAGATAAATCTGCTCTGCAAAAACTCTTAACAAAGTATGTTTTATAACTTGATTTGATAGATGGATTTTTATGGATTTTTGAACCCTAAAACAATGATAGCATACAGGTAGTACATCTGTTTAACCTGAAAATCTTGCATGTTGCCTGCATCTTTGATTATCAGGTAGAACTTGATAAACCATCACAGACTAATGGTTGCCTGCTATTCTCAACATTCCAGCAAGATCATATTTTGCAGAGGTACTAGTTTTATTTGTATACATTCCTTTCATCATAAATTATGACAATTGTTTTATGGGACATCTCCTGTACCGAATATACAATTTTTCACATTTATTTTTTGTTTGTATAGGTTGAACGTGAAAAGTTGAGGTCAGAGGAGCTTGCCAGCAAGTCTGTTATGGAACATACTAGCTTGGACCGTAGTCTGTGCAAGGTTGAAGAAGACCTAGCAATCAAGGTTCAAAACCTGCAGGCCCAACTGGCTAAGGCAGAGCAGCAACATGCACAAAGGTAACGAAATTGTTTTCAGATTGCAACAGCGGAATTTTCCGTTAGGTTCTTCAATACCAGGTAAAACTCCTTGTTGAAGAACAGGATCAGTAATATTGTTGTTTCTTTTAGCTCACCTGAGCACAAAGTGCTCAAAGGCGAGTTTTTGTGATCACCCTTTGTCCGTCGTCCGTCCGTCCATCGTCAGTCGTCCGTCGTCAACAATTTGACTGTTAACACTCTAGAGGTCACAATTTTGACCCAATCTTAATTAAACTTGGTCAGAATGTTACTCTCAGTAAAATCTTGGACGAGTTTGATATTGGGTCATCTGGGGTCAAAAACTAGGTCACCAGGTCAAATCAAAGGAAAAGCTTGTTAACACACTAGAGGTCACAATTTTGGCCCAATTTTATTAAAAATGGTCAGAATGTTACCCTAAATAAAATCTTGGACGTGTTTGATATTAGGTTGTCTGGGGTTAAATACTAGGTCACCAGGTCAAATCGGAGGAAAAGCTTGTTAACACTCTGGAGGCCACAGTTTTGACCCAATCTTAATGAAACTTGTTCAGAATGTTACTCTTAATAAAATCTTGGATGAGTTTGATATTGGGTTATCTGTGGTCAAAAACTAGGTCACCAGGTCAAATCATAGGAAAAGCTTGTTAACACTCTAGAGGTCATAATTTTGGCCCAATCTTAATGAAACTTGTTAAGATTGTTACCCTCAAAGAAATCTTGGACGAGTTTGATATTGAATTATCTGGGGTCAAAAACTAGGTCACCAGGTCAAATCAAAGGAAAAGAAAAGCTTGTTAACACTGTAGAGGCCACATTTATGACTGTATCTTCATGAATCTTGGTCAGAATGTTAATCTTGATTGTCTTAAGGTCCTATTTGAATCTGGGTCATGTACGATTAAAAACTAGGTCACCAGGTAAAATAATAGGAAAAACTAGTTAACACTGTAGAGGCCACATTTATGACCTTATCTTAATGAAACTTGGTCAGAATGTTGATCTTAATGATCTATAGATCAAGTTTAAATCTGTGTTAGGTGGGGTCAAAAACTAGGTCACTAGGTCAAATCAAAGGAAAAGCTTAACACTCTAGAGGCCACATTTATGACTGTATCTTTATGAAACTTAGTCAGAATGTTAATCCTGATGATCTTTAGGTCAAGATCGAATCTGGGTCATGTTGGGTCAAAAACTAGGTCAACGGGTTAAATCGAAGGAAAAGCTAGTTAACACTTTAGAGACCACATTTATGACCATATCTTAAGGAAACTTGGTCAGAATGTTAATCTTGATGATCTTTAGGTCAATAGGTCAGGCGAGCGATACAGGGCCTTCATGACCCTCTTGTTTATCATTTATTTGGACTATGTTGTTAGAATATGGGCCTGAATTTTTCTAAGTTTAAAGGCTGAAACTTAAGATGTAGACGTTAGAACTCAAATTTTTGATTTTATCTATAGTGAACTTGTAACTCAGAAACTTTGCTAAGCTTTTTGTTAGTTTGAAAGTCACATTCTCCCAGAATGTTTTCTACAGTCCATGCTAATTTAAAAAATACGGAGCAAAAAGAACATTTAGAATTTTAAAGTCTTCGAGTCTAAATGTTATATAGCTGTATGTCCAGGGTTAGTTGGTGATGGATTTGTTTTGACTAAATAAATGTCCATTACCAAAGAACTGTTATAATCATTGGGAATTTAACAGCAATTTGAAATATGTAAACTACTTCCGTTTTGATTTTAACTTAATTTTACTACATAACATTGTAATAAATGGAAATGTCTCGGAAGGATATACATTGAATATTCCTGTTACTTGAAGATTTTGTCCTGACAAATAGGTTACTCAAATATCCGAAATCCATTGTATTTAAGTTTAATTTAAGTCATCTATATGAAATGATGTCGCTGCTTGTTTTAACAGTGTTGATGAAATTGAAAAGAAGCATTTTGCTAGGTATCAGGTTTAGTCAAGTATGCTGTATGTATCTAATACAATCTAAAAAGGGTTAGAAAAAAATCCAAAATAGAAACCAAAAAGCTGATGTTAGTTTTGTTTATTATGCATGTTTGGTTTTGCTTCATTTTATCACAATGCAGGTAAGCTTTACACATGAAGTTTCTTGCAAATTGAATTATCTGCATATATATTACAATTCTATAGTGTATATGAGTTTGATTTTAATGTGAAAATTTGGTAGACTATATGGGCATTTACTTTACAAAGTTGTGGATCAGATACATACATAGATATTTGTTTCTGAGACAGAATTTATTCATATCACTGTCCAGTACTTTTTTACTGTTTGAAAATATTTGAACTGGTTCCTAAGAACATATACAGATATGATTTACTGGGTTAAAAATTGTCAGGGTGAAAATGCACTTTTGTTAAAAAAAGTGACTACTATATTTTGTTTAAAAAATGTACAAGATACTTTCAATAAATGAAAGATGCTTTATAAAAGTAATGTTCTAGGTAGAAAGGAGATCAGTGTTTCCATTCCATGATTTTGTGGTAATAATGCAATTGAAAAAGTTGTTGGATCTGTAAAATCAGTATTACCTGTGTGTGATTTAATTTCACAACTTATTTTTGAATATTTCATGAAAATTTGTTCTAACTTGTGAAAGCTTGGATTTTAAATACTTTTTAAGGGGAAAAATATTTTGCTTATATGAAGATTAAACCTTGAGTTACTAGACTTGTTCTATTAAATTTTGGTCACACAAAAATATTTTATATTAAGTTAGTAAGTGCTAGATGCTATATCCGTGTGGATATAGATTTGATTCCTTGCTCTGAACTGAAATCTGTAAGGGATGATATGACTAATTCCTGTCTCACAGTTCTATAATATTTGTAGATTTTGGTGGGACCGATTTGAGGAGGCCCATGCGTTAATTTGCCAATTATTAGAGTATAGAGGTTTGCCTAATATTAAATTGTGGTTTTCAATCTGACCAGTAGAAAATTTAGATCTTTGGTATTTTAAATGCTTTGATATTGTCCGTTATGTTCAACCAAGCGCATTACAATGTTATTCATAGTACAGATCTTTATTTAAAGACTTATTTCCGAGAAAGTATACTATACAGTCAAACTTTGTTCGCTTGAACTAGACGTACCATCAAAAAAAGTTTGAGTTACCGATAGTTCGAACCACCAAAAATTATACATTATATTGGGATCTTGACAGGACAGGATGACGAGTTTGAGCAAATGATGGTGTTCCATTTGCAGAGTTAGAGTGAAGTTTTACTTTATATGTTGATAAATGCAGGGAGCAGTATTCTGATATTCCAACTTTTCAAATGGTCTTTAAAAAACACCAGGGTGGCAGTCGTTTTAAAAGAGAAAAGGTTTGACTTTCATGCTCAAAGTCTTATATTTTCTTGAAGGAACCTCATGTATTTATTTGTACAGAAGTTGTTATTTTACACAGTAATGAGCTTGAGTGGCTTATACATGGTAAGCCTCTTTATTAATTTCAGAAAATAAAAAAAAAATCTTGAAGAAGAATTAACATTAATCTCCCCAGGATGAAGATTATTCCAGTACTTTGAAATCTTTTTGATAAAACTGTAAAATTTCAGGAAATGAACTGATATTTTAACGCCTGGGCCTTACCATGTTTTACATTGATTTCAGTATTAAGTCATTGACTTTGCATTAACATTGTGCTTTTGTAAGATAATACAAAATTTATGTAGTGTAAATTGCAAAAAAAAAAGGTTTGCATTATTTTGATGAGAAAATATACAGTTTTCTTTGTATTTGAAGCCGAAAACAATTCTAACTTAAGTTTGTACTAAATTGATGTTGGAATCTGTGAATTCACAGCATGAAGTATAGTTTTGCAAGCATTTTATGAATAATACAAATTTGTTATTTGTAATTTTTTTTAGAGAGAATGCTTTGCAAGCGAAGTAAGTTTATTTTACAAAAGAGTAATGCTTACATTAGGGAAGTCACATTACTTACTTTCGGACCGAATTCATCTTTGCACAATTTTGTCTTGCAAGCTTTTATAGGTGTTTCTTAGGATTCTAAACTTTATAATTTGACCTGCACCATGAGAAAACCAACATAGTGCATATGTGACACCAGCCTGCGCATCCATGCAGACTGGTCAGGATCCATGCTGTTCATTTTCAAAGTCAATTGCAATTTGAGAAACCATTAGGGAACAGCATGGATCCTGACCAGACTGTGTGGATGCGCAGGCTGTTCTGGATCCATGCTGGTCGCAAATGCATTATGTTTGTTTTCTCATGGTGTGGCTTGTTTGTTGTTGAATTATCTAACTTAGATTGTGTTCATTTATTATGGTGGATAATGTTGTAGTGCAGTGAGGGGAGATTTAAAAGGGTTAACATTGATGTTATTCGAGTGCCTTTTTGTGCATTTTAACAAAATTGATGCTTGAATGAAAAACTTTTTCTGTAATTTCTCTGCATTGTTTTCTTCAGCATATCCTCAACTTTCTGCAGGAAAAACAGTTTAATTTTCGATTAAGCTGAGATCAAATATAAACATGTTCGGAATTCCAGACAAGAAGGTCAGAAAACTGTTGGACTGATTGGAGACATTTTATTATTGTTATACAAATAATGACTCTAAAACATACACAGATTATGAAGCTTGAAGACCAATCTAAAAACTCTAGTATCTGACTGGTTGTTTCTGAGCACAAGTTTGAAATTGACCAATGGCAAGGTTGCATTTTGAAACTGGTTCATTTTCATTATATTTCATATTATTCTAAAGTTGAGGCTTTTCTAAACGCCGAGTTTTTAGTTTTCGGATTGCAGAAGAAAAAGCAAAAATATATCAAGTTCAATCATATTCACAGGTTCTTTTTAAAGGGAAGAACCTTTTAAGATGTGTCAGTCTATAGTACAATAATGTTAAATATAAATGCAGTTAATTAAAAAAGAAAAGAAAAAGAAAGAAAGAACTAAGATCTCAACTTGAGTATCTGACAAAAATGTTAAGTATATTTGCTGATACTTTACATTAACACGTGCTGCTTATGTTACAGGTTGACTGACCTTACGACACGCCAGCGTGCTGATACCGAGATGGAAACTGAGCGTCTGCGCAAGGCACAGATGCAGGCTGAACGTTTGCTTGATTCCAGAGAACGTGCCAATAGGCAGAAAGTTAAGGGCATGGAAGAAACGGTAAGACATTGCGTTTTAAGACTTCTGTCAACTATTTTTTAAAAATAACGGTTTTAATAACTTCCAGTTTTTTAGAATTTCAAGAATGTATTGATAGACAGATTCTAAAAGAACTATACTAATATTCCAAATTTAGTTTATGAGCCGCACCATGAGAAAACCAACATAGTGCGTTTGCGAACAACATGGATCTAGACCAGACTGCGCTGATGCACACGCTGGTCGGGATCCATGCCGGTCACAAACGCACTATGTTGGTTATCTCATGGTGCGGTTCATATGATTTGTCCCTGCAGACAACACTGGAAAACTCAGCATTAAAAAAGATTGCAGAAACCAGTGCAGAATCACAGAGCAAGAATGAGGGTAAAATAAAGATTGGAAATAACTGAAATAATCATTTTTGGCAGATATTAACTTAATATATTTAACTCTTTTTCAGGGCAGTCTTTGCATGAATAGAAAACTGTTTTCATGAAAAAATCAACATTTTTATCCATCTGAAAAAAAAAAAAACAACAATTAATTCAGAACCTGGTTTGAGCTTGTGGTATTCATTTGAATTCATGCAAACACTGTGAACTTTTTCTACTTATTTTGAAAGCAATTCTGAATATCTGTTCATATTTCAGATTGCTACATTGAAAGACCAGCTAGCAACTGAAATGCGTAAACGACAGCAGTACATTCAGAGAAGTGCCCGCACTGGAGATGAAAAAAAAAATGACATCCGTTCCATGTTAGATAACTCCCTAACAACTGTAGGCCGCGATCCCAGTCTGGAGAGACAACTTCTGGAAATCGAAACACGTAAACTTGATGATTCTCTAGATGTGCACAGTTACCAAGCAAGAACACCAACTCGCCGAAGATCACCAATGCGCACACAGGCCACACCACCAACTCGCCTTGGGGCTCGGTCTCCATTTGGACGCACTGGTAGCCCAATGTCTATGCGTAAATTGAAAAAATAGTGCCTAACATTCATATAGTTATACAATTGTTAAACTAATGACACACATGTACATATCTGTACCCTTTTCCATTAAAGGGAACCATGCAGTATCTAAAGATATAAACCGATATTATCTATTTTTTTAATATGTACACACTTTACCAACTACATTTTGTTATGATTAGTAAGTATGCCTTTCTGTTTCGTTTCATTTAAGACTACTGGTTAAAATTTCACAACGGTTGAATTAAAACACAGATATATACAGAACTTTCAAATATCTTTTTTCGACCACGGTAAAATTATAAATAAACACTTAAAATTGTACTACAAATTACCTGCAGTTTAAAAAAAGTTTAATATTATAGAAAATATGGTTATTAAGTTACAATTCATAAACAGTTCACAGATCATACTTAAAGATGGTAAGGATATGACTATGAAGTGAAATTATGTGTATATGTTTGATATTACATTGTTTGAAACCGACTTGTAAAATTTACACTGCTCTGTACATTAGCATAATAATACTTGTGTAAACATTATGTTGTTTTGGGCCGGTGGCCTATATATCAATAAAGAAATTGTCATTGTCATTGTCATTGTCATATAGTTTTACAATTAGAGGAATTATTGTAGAACTGCTGTATCTTTGTGTAGGAAAGATAAAACAGTTTCACAACAACCCTCACCAACTTTTTTATTGTTTCAAGTGCAACCTCGATCACTACAGTGATTGTTTGTATAGAACTTTAAATCAAATTTCCTTCATTTCAAGGAAGTGTTAACTAAGTCATAGGTAATGTCAAATCAAAAGGGACTATTACAGTAGATATAAACCTTTCATGATTTATATTAGATAGGTATGCAAACCAAAAATATTTGCATTATTTAAATTGTGTAATCTCCATAACAATAAAAATTCACATAGTTATCTTGTATGGCTTAGTCATATTTCAAATACACATACAGGAATATATTTGGTACACATTTTAAACTCACTTGAAAGAAATGATTTAGAATTTGTTGTAGAATTAGGTCTTTATTCTATTTTATTCACTACTTTTTCATCCAGACAAAGGGAGTGAACTGTGAGCTAGCTGTTAATTGCTGCCTGTTTGGCCAGTCTGTGATTTCATGTGTACTTAGTCACAAAAGCAATTTTTGATAATTGGCATTGATGCAATTTTACCTACAGTTGTTGTTTTAATATTTTACAAGCATATATGTGATATAATGTTTTGTTTTTGATGTTGCATTGATACACAAGTAGTTAGTGTTTTTGTTTTGACCAAAGACAACTTCTATCAATATGACACTTGTAGCAATAAGTTATAAATTTATATCTTCAGATTACATAACTTGTTTGTTATAAAGTTTTTGCAGTCATTAAAAAGACTAGAATTACAATAAAAAAACTTCATTAAGAGATTATCAATGTAGCAGAAGAATACATCATTGGCCTAATATTTACATGTTATCTGGTCTATGTCCAATAACTGACTTAGGCCCAATTTTTTCTGCTATCTGGTTGGCAAATCTATCTTTAAAAATGGCTAAATATAAACTGTCTGTTATATAATTAAGGTATTTATTATTAATTTATACACTCTAAAGTTTACTTATTTTTGCTTTCATATATAAGCTACAAGATGATATTGGATAAAGTATCAGTATTAAAATATATACAGTCGAATACCGTTACCTCGATATTCAAGGGACTGTAAAAATTGCATCGACGTATCCGAAGTTCGACGTAACGATATCGACTACTGGGACTATTTGTACTTGTGTCGGACTCTATATTGTCATTATATCCAATGCTTTTTCAGGGCTTGAAATAAAATAAACGTAATACGATTTTATTTATTGATAAATAAAACATTTAATTAAATGTATACATACAGCTTTTTAATATTTCAAACTATACATTTTCATTCCTTCCCTAAACGAGTCTGAATGCAGCGGTAATGTTCCTAGCTAAGGAGTCATTTAAACCGTGCTTCGATAACGAAAATTTACCAGTTAAATACGCGTATTGTTACTCAATCCTAAATGGCAGAATTTTACTTCGTCAAACAGAAAATATTTTAACCAAATTAGTTGTTATATTGGAAAACAGCTTTCTTGCTTGCACGGTGTTTTATAAGACTACATCATTGGCCTAATATTTACATGTTATCTGGTCTATGTCCAATAACTGACTTAGGCCCAATTTTTTCTGCTATCTGGTTGGCAAATCTATCTTTAAAAATGGCTAAATATAAACTGTCTGTTATATAATTAAGGTATTTATTATTAATTTATACACTCTAAAGTTTACTTATTTTTGCTTTCATATATAAGCTACAAGATGATATTGGATAAAGTATCAGTATTAAAATATATACAGTCGAATACCGTTACCTCGATATTCAAGGGACTGTAAAAATTGCATCGACGTATCCGAAGTTCGACGTAACGATATCGACTATCTGGGACTATTTGTACTTGTGTCGGACGTCTATATTGTCATTATATCCAATGCTTTTTTTCAGGGGGCTTGAAATAAAATAAAACGTAAATACGATTTTAATTTTATTGATAAATAAAACATTTAATTAAATGTATACATACAGCTTTTTAATATTTCAAACTATACATTTTCATTCCTTCCCTAAACGAGTCTGAATGCAGCGGTAATGTTCCTAGCTAAGGAGTCATTTAAACCGTGCTTCGATAACGAAAATTTACCAGTTAAATACGCGTATTGTTACTCAATCCTAAATGGCAGATTTTTACTTCGTCAAACAGAAAATATTTTAACCAAATTAGTTGTTATATTGGAAAACAGCTTTCTTGCTTGCACGGTGTTTTATAAGACTAATTATTGGAAATTAAATGAAAAATTCCTGACATTTAAATTGGATTAAAGATTACACACCGAAACTAACATGAATTAATTTGATTAATACATCGCCGCACAACAAAAGGTTGATTTTCACACCTTACAAATAACATTGATATTTTTTGACAACCTATGATGTCGACGAAACCAGGTGTAAAAACAGTACAGGTAAGTTGACGGGACTGAAAAATGTCATCGAGCGAAACATAATATCAAGCTAATCATATCGAGGTAATGATAAATAATTACATTACGATAAATAGAGACAAATCGGGACCGACTCAAACACATCGAGCTAACCGGAGTATCGAGCTAACCGATATCGAGGTAACGATATTCAACTGCAGTTGCAAAACTGAAACCTTTTGTGTCACATTTATTTATTGCACACTTGCAACCTGTCTGAGATACCCACTTGTATATGACCAAAAAGTGAATAAATGTTTCACAAACAACAGTTTTGCAATGTCGCACATTAATCGGGATTTAATAATCATATACACTGTGATATGGAGTTATTGTATAATCAACAACATTGTTTTTTTTTCTTTGCATATGTATAGTGCACAATTAATTTATTGCAACCACCTGTTAATACAGAGATACTGGCCCTGGCTAAATCATCTTGAGATAACTATTTGCACATATACGATCTTCGTGACATTGTCAGTTTGTGGCCCAGGCAAGACTGAAGAACTTAAGTTTTTGTTCCCAAGTAAATGTCTAAGGGGTCAAAGTTTTAAGAATAAGCTTGGAGACCAGTCAAACACAACATTGCATCTGATTGGCTGAGCCTTAGCATGACTTTTGAAATTAACCAATGGCAAAGCTGCATTGTAATACTAGTCTTCAGACTTATCAAAGTCCCAGTATTTCTGTATAACATTAATAAATTGCTGATAAATGCTTAATTAGTAGAATTTCTAATATTCAAATTAGTGTTTTGTAGCTAAGAAGCTTTTATGTAATAAGATGATATAAGTTTTGCATTGATCGTTTACAAATCCTGCTGAAGATAGTGGAAAGGTGTAGACAAGATGAGCTATAGGTCCAGCTACAGTATTTTACTAGGCAGCAAAGCATCCCATTGACCCAGATGTTTTTGCCCATGTACTTTATATTCATTCCATCTCACTGACTCAGATTAGTTCTCATGCAGATATTCCGTCCAAACAAAATGGCTGCCATGATACAAAAGGGGAACAAAATAAGCGATTGTGATACATATTTTTGATGTACGTGTCGCTGTAAAGAATTGGGGAAAATGGTGTATATATTAAACCTTGTTTGATTTAAAAGAAATATTTATTTTTTATACAGTGTACTGATCATGTGCTGATTGTATGTTTCTAAAATTAAAATACCAATTTTTGTTTTTATTGTTTATGCCAAAGTTTAAATTGTATGTTATGTTGTTTTAGGTATTTGAATTCAATTTTAGACTGGCAGGGTTGGAAAATGTATTACTGAGTGTTTTATAATTATGCCCCCCTTCGAAGAATGAGGGGTATATTGTTTTGCAGATGTCGGTCGGTAGGTCGGTCGGTCGGTCGGAATGTAGACCAATCCGTTTCCGGACGATAACTCAAGAACACTTAGGTCCAGGGTCATGAAAGTTGATAAGGAGGTTGGTTATGACCAGCAGATGACCCCTATTAATTTTGAGGTCAGTATGTCAAAGGTCAAGGTCACAGTGACCAGGAACAGTAAAGTGGTTTCTAGGCAATTACTCTAGAACACTTGGGCCTAGTGTCAGAAAAATTGAGAGTTAGGTTGGCCATGACCAGCAGATGAGCCCTTTTGATTTTGAGGTCATTAGGTCAAAGGTCAAGGTCACATTGGCCAGGAACAGTTAAAACAGTTTCTGATCTTCTTGTCCAAAACCATAGGGCCTAGTGCTTTGATATTTGGTATGTAGCAAAATCTAGTGGTCCTCTACCAAGATTGTTAAGATTATTTCCCTGGGGTAAAATATGGCCCCACCACGGGGGTCACATGGTTTATATAGACTTATAAAGGAAAAAATTTGAAAAACATCACGTCCAAAACCACAGGGCTTAGGGCTTTGATATTTTGTATATGACATCATCTAGTGGTCCTCTACTAAGATTGTTCAAATTATTCCCCTAGGATCAAATATGGCTCCGTCCTGGGGGTCACATGGTTTACATAGACTTATATAGGGAAAAACTTCTTGTCCAAACCACAATTAAAGGCTATGGATTTGATATTTTGTAATGTAGCATCATTTAGTGGTTCTCTACCAAGTTTGTTCAAATTATCCCTCTAGGGTAAACTATGGCCCCGTCCCAGGGGTCATATAGTTCATATAGACTTATGTAGGGAAAAAGTTAGAACCTTCATGTCTATATCTTACATGATTCAAATTTGGACCACATGTATAGTTTTGAGTGGCAAGATGAACCTTGACATAATTTGACCTTGATCTTGACCTAGTGACCTACTTTCACATTTCTGTAGCTACAGCCTTCAAATTTGGACCACATGCATAGGTTTGTGTAACGAAAAAACCTTTGACCTTGTTATTGACCTAGTGACCTACTTTCACATTTTTGAAGGTACAAGCTTCTTCAAGTTTGGACCACATGGATAGTTTTGTGTTCCAAAATAAAATTTGACATTGAGTTTGACCTTGTGACCTACTTTCACATTTCTCAAGCTACAGCCTTCAAATTTGAACCACAAGCATAGTTTTGTGTACTGAAATGAACTTTAATCTTGTGATTGGCATAGTGGCCTACTTTTACATTTCTGAAGCTACAGTCTTCAAATTTGGACCGCATGCATATTTTTGTGTTCTAAATTGAAATATAAGATTGATTTTTACCTATTACCTACTTTCACATTTCTCAAGCTACAGCCTTCAGATTTGAAGCACATGCATAGTTCTGTTTACCAAATGAACTTTGACCTTGGAATTGATCTAGTGACCTGCTTTCACATTTCTCAAGCCACAGCTTTCAAATTTGGACCACATACACATTGTTTTGTACCGAAATGAAATTTGACATTGATTTTGACCTTGAGCAAGTCTTGATATTTGAAACATTAAAAAATGGCTCAGTGGATGGCGCCAAGATCACTCTGTAATCTCTTGTTAGGTTAATAGGTTAAAGGTCAAGGTCAGATTAAACCAGAATGGTAGAACTTTTGTTTACATGAGCATATAATTTCTGTTCCTTGTGCAATTACTGAATGCATCAAGGGGGGCATTTCGTGTTCGACGAGCTCTTGTTGTATGATTTTACTGGCATAGTTATTGCCTAATCACAAAGACTGGCCATCTTTAATATATAGTACATGTAGATGTGATTGCATCAGAATTAGCACTGTTGTTTTCTTTGGTATATTTCATACACTTTTACTGGGCAAAAATATAATACGAGTTTCAGACATTTAGGTGAATTTTCAGAGCATGACCTTTCTGAAGATTTTGTGTAGTTGTTTACAAATTGAAATCGAAGTCTTAATTTTTGTGTGTATATTATTACAAGAAGTAGACACAAGTTTGAAAAAAATCATTTAGCAGACCTCTCAGTGGTTTATTTATTTGAAGCTATATTTATGAAAGTTAGTAAGATTTTATAACAACTGCCTTATACTGATAATGTATTTTTTTAACATTTTATCGGTAATTGTGTAGAAGTACAAAATTACCCCACCCACATATTTACACAGCTTGGTGTGTTAGTTTGGATCACAAAAGTTAAAAATCTCTTAGGTTTTAGTTATTGTCCTTTTCGTATCTTATTCTTTATATATTCTTTTTTCTCCAGAGGGTTTACTCTTTACTCTTTCAGGCTTTGCACATTGTCTTGATTTGGAAGCAAATTTGTCTCTCAGTTTTGATGAGAATTTATCTATATACTTTTTAACATTTTATCTATTTTTAGACAGTCATAGAATTCCGTCCCTTTGTATTTTTTTCTGTTAAATTTTTTGTTAGTTTCTTTATTATCCATTATGAGTTACACTATGTACTCTTCACTTTAAACCAGGAATAAAGTGTGTTTAATATAGAATATTTTGTGTCTTTTGTTTTTGAAACCTTCCCCATCGTAATATACCCTATCATAACACTCCCAAATAAAACTTCAGCGGGGGCGTGGGGAGTGTTGCATTTTCCATTACAGCTCGTGTACAGATTCAATCAGAGTCTGCATATTTACACTTTTTGTCTTGTTTCGGTGTTTCCGAGGGATCTACTTTTCAGATTTTATTTAAAAGTCATTATAAAAGGTCAACAAAACAACAAAGTGTGTAATTTTCAGATAAGCATGTGATAATTTGATAGAGGTGTATTCTGCAAGAGGCCGCCCTAGTGCTTGTCACAGGCTCGTGCATGTCTCTCAGCCGTTACTGCAGTGTACTGTGGTCACATCATTGTGTGATTGCAAATCGATGAACAAGGGAGATCGTAATGCTTGATTGATATCCTGGAAAGCTGAATGTGGCTCATTCTTTAGTGGTTTTTTTTTTTTCAAAAAAAGTTTAGAGATAAAAAATGCACCAAAAAACCATGTGATTTTCATATATCTGTAAGTAGAGGACATTTATCACCGCAATTGAATGCATTCATATATTATATACTTTAGACAGCCCCTTTGGTTTCATGCATCTGTAGTTAGTGCACGAACTCGGAGAAGAATATTTTGTTCGAAAAGGTCTATGAATCGTCTATAAAACAAAGCGAGTCGGGAAAGATCATAAATTGATCTTCAGTATATTTTGCTTTGGGCTCGCCTGAAACTACTGTTGCGTCTTATGGAAAACGTAATATAGAAATAAGGTGTCTGACGGCAGCACAACCTATCTTTACATCGTCCTTCGATATGAATTGGGGGAAATATTCCTTTTGAGTCGATTTGTTTTCATTATTATTTAAATTTAGTTACTTAAGGGTTAGTTTCAGAGGTATTAAGTGTAAAAGCTGCAGGGGAGGACCATAATTGTGTATCCGGCTTTGAATTTTCTTTTTTATCGTGGAATTCAAAGTCGGTTTCATTTTTCAATTAAAGCTATAGGGTCAGTGGTAAAAGGACAGGGTCGGTCGGGTAAGCGGAAACAAACAACTGTATTCTAGACCTAATTAACACTTTTTCATAAAATATAGCCAAAAGCTTTATAAGCAAAATGAATACAACAGTGTATATATTTTTTCAAACAGAAGAAATTGTTAGCGAATATCTCAAAACATAACGATCGTTTTTGGCCCAGAAATTGTAAATGTAAGCAATGGTCATTCCTTGACAAAACTGTCAAGTTGATTTGCAAGAATTGCCTTCGTTTCAATAGAAATAAATGAAAAACTTTACCTACCGATTTACAGCTGGGTTATATTTCCAGCTGGGTTACATTTCCAGCGGGCGTCAAGATAGCCGGTTATCCAGTGTGATATATACTTTTAACGTTTAATGGCTTGAAATATGAGCTGATTAAACAACATTTTCTCACAAAACAATTAATTACATGTAAATACATTAACATATATTTTTCCACAGAGAGGACAGGCCCGGATCCAGGGCCGGGCCGTGCCGGGCAGAGGGGGTCCGTGCACACCCCCCTCCTCCCCAGTTAGCTGAGAAGTGACCATACTCATCAGAGATGCACCCTACTATTTTGGCAGAGGAATATTTTTTTCTCTCAAAATTTAGACCCAGAAACACACCAGAGGCCACCATTTCATACCTGCATTTCAAAAGTTTCCAGGGGGAGAGCCTCCCTGTCCAACAAATCAAGAGTGGGGGAGAGGGGGGTGGGGGGAGGGGGTAACATACCCCTACAATAACTCAAGATTTAGACCTTAAAATGCACCAGAGGACACCATTTCATGCCCTCATTTCAAATATTTCCAGGGGAATAGCCCCCTGACCCCACCCCTGAGTACACCCACCAATAAATGCACCTGAGAATACCATTTCATACCTGTATTTCTAAACAATATTCCAGTGGAAGACCCCTGAATCCCCTAACATGGGTATAAAGGCACCCTCTCCAATACCTTGTTATGTGCCTCTGCGGTAACGTTTCAATTCGTTCAAGATTGGTGCCCCCACCCCACCCCCAGTCAATCATTTCTGGATCCGGCCTTGGAGGTTAATTTTGAATACAATGGTATTTTGTTCATAAAATAACACTCGGTTGGGTGATATTCGTTTTTATTATCCCTCAAGTAAACAAAGTAAAATAGCCATAGATCAACGGAACCTATTTTGGAATAATACATTTCAAACAATCTTAAGGTATGATATATGTTTTAATATCATCATGCCAGATGATATTCATTTGAGTGACACTCTGCCGGGGAATTTTCATTTGAATAACATCAGGTCTGGTGATATTCATTTCAATAATACCCGTCCAATTATTTGATCATTGGTTAGAGTTGACAATACTATACAATACAGAGTTTAGGACAACAGAGAAAAGATAGTGAAACGCGACAGTACGATGGCGAAGCGCGACAGTACGATGGTGACACTACGATAGTGAAGCGCGACAGTGCGATGGCGAAGCGCGCGACAGTACGACGGTGAAGCGCGACAGTACGATGGTAACACTACGATGGTGAAGCGCGACAGTGCAATGGCAAAGCGCGACATTACGATGGTGACACTACGATGGTGAAGCGCGACAGTGCAATGGCGAAGCGCGACACTACGATGGTGAAGCGCGACAGTACGATGACGAAGTGCGACAGTACGACGGACTGTCACCATCGTAGTGTTGTGCTTCGGCATCGTACTGTCGCGCTTCGCCATCGCACTGTCGTGTTGTCACCATCGTACTATTGCACTTCGCCATCGTACAGTCGTACCTTCGCGATTCGTGTTCACAGGGAGTAAGCGCTGGCCCTATCGAAACACCGTAGTAATATGAGTGTCTAATGTTCATTGAAACAGTATACTTTAGTTCAGAATGCTCAGAACAAATCATCAAAAACGATCGTATATACTCCATTGTGTGGAACCTATACTATTCTGGTTAGTCTGAAATAGGTCATAGGCGTAAACAAACAAAATACATAACAACACTATAAAAGCAGAAACAAAAAATAAATATCAGATTAGGCAAAAAAAAAATATATATGTTTCCGGTGACCCGACCGATCCTAATTTTAGTCCCCGACCCTACTTTTCTTCGGACGAAAATTTGCGAGTACGAAAGTAAATATATGCTCTCATTTAGGAACATCGGATCGGTGGACATTCACCGAGCTCATTGAACAAGTCCACCCGTTGACAGGCAGTTTCTTGTGAAGGATCTGGCAGTTCTATATTCACATTCATCGTACATTGGCGAGTTAAATTCTGAGTGGACTTCGCTCGACCGACCGGACCAGTGGTTTTTACGTCGTAACTTTACCAAATTCAGAAATTATATCACGAAAATATACCTGGATTGACTGGCATTAATCCGCAAATCGTAAATATATTAAAGGTTACATTCTACCAATTCAGTTCCTTATTTATTTCATATTAATAACAAAACATTCAGACCTCATTTTCAGCACTTTAGAGCATTTCAATGATATGAAAACCATATATGGTCATTTAGTATAACATGTCTTCTTATCAAAAACAGAAAAATATTGACATGTTATGTTGTATATAAAAAAAATATGTGTTCTGAGAATCATCACTCTCTAAAAATGCCCCCATGAAAACAGCCGTTTAGCAGTCACGCGTAAGTAGACATTTTTCGCAAGAATAAAACTTATTCCAAGAAATTTACAATGAAAATGGTCTAGATCTATTCTCAATACTATAAGCAATAAACATAAGCCAAAAATTTAACTGTCACCTCCTCATGTCACTCATTATACCAGATTTCAACTACATTTTGGACTACTTCACATGTAACACTGTGTAGTCACTTCCGGTTTGGTGTAATCCGTCCTTAAAACGTCATGCTGGTAATTTTCCATTCCACGAGCACGTGCGACCTATCGTAATATCTAATTTACATCGCCGTTACTTTTATTTATTGACACGTACACAAAAAAGCGCGTAGTTCATTCATTTTTAATATAAACGCTTCAAATTTTCAACACCGCTTGAGAAGTAATACAGTTTGAATTCTATACGGTACCGTAATCCTAGCCTCCGATTCTAGGATTACGGAAGTTCCGTATTCCTAGACAATCCTATGAGGATAGGCTAGGATTACGGAAGTATGTAACAGGCATCAAGTATATGTTAGAACATGCATAAATGATGTTGTAAACTTACTTATTTCACTTTAAACAGCGATTTTTCATGCCTGTTGTACATACGGGTGTTGATTTCGCCCGATTCTATTTGCACGGAAATCTAAAGTGACAGGCAAAATCAAATCATAAAATTTAAAGTATGAAATATTTTTTTAAAATAATTTGAGCTATCATTAAGAAAATAATCCACGTTTGTCTGTCAATTTAAAAAAAAAAAAAAAAAAAAAAAAAAAACACATTTAGTATGGTTTTGGAAAGAAAGAAAAACTTATAAATACGGGTGTTGATTTCGCCTATTTTTTTCGTGGAAAACTCGATTGACAAACAAACTAATCCCATAAAATTTTAAGTATAGAATATTTTTTTTTTTTAATTTAACATTAACCCTCATATTTCTATACTGAATATTTCCGCGCCGCCATAAATATATCGATTAAGTTTATACTTACCCAAAATGGCGGATCGATAACACGAAATACACGTAACATTGTAGGCATGAAAAATTCGCTATTTTCAGTGAAATATGTAAGTTTAAAAAATCATTTATGCATGTCCTTACTTATTTCCGTAATCCTAGCCTATCCTCGTAGGGTTGTCTAGGAATACGGAACTTCCGTAATCCTAGAACCGGAGGCTAGGATTACGGTACCGTAATCGTAGCCATTGCCAATCTTAGCTGGCCAGTATTATAACTTTAATGATGAAAACAAGGCCAATTACTTAGCTTATAAACAGAATAATTTCCGATAATTGTTTTTTTTTCGCTTTCACAATGGGTGTGTGGATGATGATAATTATGTCCATATTTTTTGGACACCTTTCAAAATAATTATTTTCGGGAAAATGAAAATAACTAAATATTTTATGCTGTCCTAACACTTTAGGAAAATACTTAAATTATTATTACTATCGCTGCAGTTATTTTGGAGAGCAACTGGCTGGTGCTGCTGACAAAAATAGAGGAAAGAAAAAAAAGGAAATTTAAGGAGAACAAATATGCCTCCTTAAAAAGGAAACGTAGTGTACAAGAGAATAGTATTTGTCTACTGTGTGTTACATTTAAAATTTACTTATTGTGCATGTATAATACTCCTTTCATAAAAGTGAAATATTAAACATGTCAATTATAAGGGCAAGTGACTGTTCACTAAGGGCGAGTAGATTTTAGTGGTGTGAAAAAAAATACACCCCTGCCTTAAACTTGACAAAAAAACAACAGGATTTTAAGCTAGGCTTGAACTAACGGAAAACCAAAGGTGCATCTGTCGAAATATTCTGACAGCATGTTTTTAATAATTTGACTAAAAGCCAAAGGGTATATAAAGTGTATAGCATCTACCATCTAGTAAAGACATATATGTATTGATAAGACAATAGGCAAAAGCAAAGATAAGGGAATTACCACTGTAAAGATGCGTATTCTGCTCTGTCCTAAAAAAGAAAAGAAAAAATCGACCTACCTACCCTATTTTTTTCTGGCATGTCACAGGAAACATACATGTTTTTGGCCTTACTTGTCAAGTAACGTACCAGCTTTATGAATTGTTATTCTATCAGTTATCATAAAATGGACTCGTACTCGCGTTTCGGCGGGAATCACGTTATGACTGTGGATTAGTATCGTTATATAGAGGATTTTTGTTTGTTTGCAGTGTGATAAACACCCCGGGATATATTAATTTCTATAGAAAACTATGAATTTATTTAATTGTTAAATTGTAGATTTTACCATTGTAAACAGTAAATTGAGCATGTTTATATGTGTACCAAAAAGCTGACTCATAACAAGAACCCCGGGACGCTTGATTATTCTTCACGGATAAGAGCGTTCAATTATAGCTGTACTCTGTCTGAATATTATTATTAAATAATTGGTGTTTATTTTCTTTTTTTTAGTAGAGAATTAATGTCCAGTATTATCAGAAATAATGTGTGGCAATTGGTCTGCTGATGCGTCAAGTGTGGTGTGCTGTGTGTTGTGTGCTTGTTACCTTCCGCTTTCAGCCCCCACCGCTGGCTAGCCTTCTGGTGAAAAATGAGCCGAGTGCATAAGTCTTCCCTGCCAGTACATAGCCTCTCTGCAGAGAAGCCCATTTGCAGTGCCTCCGAGTTGGTGCCACACGGTAACTGAGCACCTTGCGGCCTTGCGGCAGAACTGCAGGGGACTCGGAGGAGGTCTGGCCACAGACATGTGGCATGCCAGGTCCAACGGTGTTTGGACATGCACAGATGCCTATGAACAGACCCGCAGCTATGGGACAAATAGCTCCTGTGTTCCCAGGATAGGGTTTTAACTCGGAACTAAGGGTGAGGTAACTCCGAAAGAAACCTAGAGAGTTGAAGACAGAGGTGCTGGGCCATTGGCACTCTCTTAACGAACCACAGCACCATGCAATGTCGCTATGACTAAACAGCCATCCGGTATTCAAAAATGTGGTGCTGAATCTCTGAGGTCCCTCCAGGGGGATTCAGTGCCGGGCTCTGAGCCTCGACAGAGGCTACCCACAGCTACTGGGGGTCCCTCCTTCAATCCACAACATGCAAAGAGAAGGAGGAGAAACATACCAAGAAGAAGAACCAATTCGCATCAACCTTTCAGGCTGATGCATTGGAATGCGGAGGGTGTCTTCAACAAGAAAGCTGAACTTGAGCATATCCTCCATGAGAAAGACATCAATGTCTGTTGCATTCAGGAAACTCAACTACAGCCAGAGAAATCCTTCAAAGTCAGAGGATACCAGTGTTTCCGCTGTGACAGAATTGGCAGACGAAAAGGAGGCATAATGACATTGGTCAGGAACAACATCAGCGCTGTCCAGACCAACACGCATATGGATGACTCCGAGTTCCAAGTTCTGAGCCTCAGAAAGAACGAGTTCAGTTTGAAACTTGTGAACATATACTCTCAAAGTGACAAAGCTCTGTCCCTTGACAAAGTTACAACTGATGAAACCAGGTTCATCATTGTAGGAGACTTTAACAGTCACTCACAAAGCTGGGGATATGATCACCTGGATAAACGTGGAGAGGAAGTGGAGACCTGGCAAGATGATAACAAGCTAAACCTCATCAACAAGCCAGATGATCCCCCAACTTTTTACTCCAGACGCTGGCGAACAACATCAACCCCTGATCTTGCTTTATGTACTGATGACATGCATGGACATGTCAAGCGGGAAGTCAATGAATAACTAGGAGGTAGCGACTATCGCCCAGTCCAACTTACTATGGACCGTATAGCCTCTACTTCACCTAACATCCCCAGATGGAGCTACAAGAAGGCCAGGTGGACCTTATACCAAAGTCTGAGTGATGAGCTCTGTAAAGACATCAGAGTGGAAGGTAGAGACATCAACCGGGTTGTCAAAGACTTCAACGCCAGTATACTTAAGGCTGCTTACAGCGCCATTACAATGGGAGCAAGAAAGGACTATAAGCCCTACTGGAGTGATGAGTTGGAGAATCTACAGGCAAAGTTATCAGAAGCCAGGGAGGAAGCAGAAAACAATCCTTCACAAGAAAGTAACCTCTCTCTACAGCAAGCCAAGGCCCAATTCCTCAGGCACAAACGGGAAGCACAGAGGAAGAGCTTGAGAAACAAAACAGCCTCGCTCAACCTAGAGCGAGATGGCCAAAAGCTGTGGAGATTGACGAGACAGCTGAACGATGAAGAAACAGGAAGAGGCTCAGTAACTCTGGAAGAGAATGGTGAACTGTTGACGGGTAAACAAGCGGCAAACACTTTTGCCTCAAACTACAAAGATGTTTCCAACATCCCCATCAACAGGGAACTTCAAAGGGAAGCCCGAAGAGAAAAAAGTGAAAGGCAGACAAGCCAAGTGACACCAGAGCGCATGAAGCAGAGTCTTAAACTGCATGAGCTACAGACAGCCCTTAGGCAGTTGAAGACAAAGAAGTCTCCTGGACCAGATGGAGTCACAAATGAAATGCTGACCCATCTAAGCAATTTGCAAACTCCTGGAAATTTACAACTACAGCTGTACACAAGGACTGCTTCCACAGATATGGAAAGAGGCAGTCATGATCCCCATCCACAAGAAAGGAAAGGATACAAAGAAGGCTGCAAGCTTACGAACAATCAGCCTAACCAGCTGTGTTGAAAAGACCATGGAGAGGATTGTGAATGCACGCCTGAAGTGGTACATGGAGACTAACAACCTATTCGCAACGCAACAAGCTGGCTTCAGACAATTCCGCTCCACTGAGGACCAGACCACTTACCTATCGCAAGAGATAGGGGACGCCTTCCAAGGGCAGAAAGTTTTGCTTACAGCATGTATTGATCTGCAGAGGGCGTTTGACAAAGTCTGGACTGATGGCCTCCTCGTCAAGCTGACGAGGACTGGAGTAGGAGGTCACATGCTGAGGTGGATTAAGTCATACCTCCACAAAAGGAGAGCAGGAGTCAGTTTAGAACATTCCAGCAGTAGGAAGTTCCTGTTGCGTCATGGTGTCCCACAAGGCGGAGTCTTATCCCCTACACTATTCTTGCTTTTCATCAATGATCTGGTGTCTGGACTACCGAAAGGAGTTAAGGTTGCTCTCTACGCTGACGATCTGATGTTATGGTGTAAGGAAGAACGTGCCACTACAGCCACATACAGGATGCAAGAAGTCATCAACAAGCGTTCAGCTTGGGCTGAAGATTGGTGTAAATCGATCAATACAGAGAAATCGTCCACCACACTATTCTCCCTGTCGTCAAAGCAGAGGGCGGGAAAAATCAAGATGGGAAATACTTTGCTGATTGAAGCAGACGAGGCAAAATACCTCGGAGTGACCTTTGACAAACGGCTAACCTGGAAGCCCCACATTAGTCAAGCAGAAGGGAAGGCCCGTAGGAAGTTTGCCATGATGCACAAACTTGCTGGAACAACGTGGGGAGCAAATAAGCAAATACTCAAGACAGTATATCAGGGAACAGTGAGACCCCATTTAGAGTATAGCACAACTGCCTGGTCCACTACTGCCAAAACTAACCAACAGGCTTTAGACAAGGTCCAGAACCAAGCATTGCTGATCATGACAGGTGCTACAAAGTCTACACCAATCTCCTTCATGGAGAAGCTAACAGGCACACATCCATTACAAGACAGAAGACATGCAAAGGTTCTGCTTCAAGCAGAGAAGTTCAGATCTTTTCAAGACCATCCATGAAAGCCAAGCTAGATGGCTACACAAAGAATCGGCTCAAACTTAGCAGCTTCGTACATGAGGCAAAGAAACTCAACCGAGAGTTCAAAACTGAGCTGAACATACCAATTACTCCCCTAGGTAGTGAAGAGATTATAAACCCACTAGCGAATGATCTGCCCTCAGTGACTGTGAGACTTGCTGTTCCTCGTCTTGATCGCGGGAAGCAAGAGGATGAAGGCATTCGGAAGAGCCTCACACTTGCTAGATCAATGAACTATGACTATCCTCCGGAATCATGGACTCATGTCTATACAGACGGATCAGCCACAATGCGCCGTCAAAGATGGAGGAGCAGGAGTTTTCATTCAATACCCATCTGGCAAGAGAGAAACACTACATGCAGTCACAGTATGGTTGAAGACTCGGCAGAAGAAAGCTCCTCAGTCGTCTTTTTCACAGATGCACTGTCTGTCATGGAAGCTCTGATCAACAATAAAGCTCCGCAGCTAGCCAGGAAAATGCAGACCTGAGTATAACCTGCAAAGTAGCACTTCAGTGGATTCCATCCCATTGTGGACTTGCAGGCAATGAAGAGGCAGACAAACTGGCTAAGCTAGGAGCTCAGTCAGAACAACCAACAGAATCTGTGAGTTACAAGGAGAAAGTCACCATCATCAAGGCACTAACGAGACCAAGGATGGAGGAAGGTGCTTTTCATCTCCTTGATCGGTCTGAGGAAGTGATGATGGTCAGGCTCCGCTCAGGCACAACAAGCTCGATGCTCACATGTACAAGAAATACAGACTGACATCATCGCCAACTTGTCCATGTGGTGAAGAAGATCAGGCTGCAGAGCATATACTTCAGAGATGTAAAAGGCATGACCAGGAGCGAGCTGCGACTTGGCCGATATATACCTCAATCCATCAGAAATTGTATGGAGGCATTGAGGATCTGCGGCAAACCACAAGTTTTATCGAGGCTACTGGTCTGACAGTGTAGTCGCGAACGATAAGAAGAAGAAGATCAGAAATAATGATTTATTCTATAAGAGTACAACTATACCCAGGCCACACCACGAGGAGGCGCTCTTGTCATGGCCCGTTTTTTTTTTATTTAGGCCTATTTTTGTTTGTTTTATTTTTGTTTCTCAAAAATGAATCAAACTCAATATAATGTATCTTGTCCATTGTAGCATATCGCATTTGTTACAGTTATAATACCGTATCACAGTGTTACTGATATACTAACATATCGCAGTTATAATACTGTATCAATGTATTCGGCTCGAATTGATTTTGCATGTATTAATCCCAACAGGCGCTTGTGCCGAGTGTTGTACATGTATGGTCTGACAAAATCTGACAAATCCACGGGAGCCGAATGCATAGTACCGCTTTAAAGACCCTTCTGATGCTGAAGAATTGCTTGAACCGATGAAATGTTTGATGCAAGGAACATCGTAACTGAAACAAGTAGAGCCACCATTGGCATGTTTTCGTTTCCGATGGGAATTGAAAAGTAGTCACGGTTTTCAGACAGAAAATGTGTAGGTATATTATAAAAAGTGATATAGCTAAAATAAATTGCATTCAATTAATCCACAAAATTTGATTTAATAGATCTTACACTGTATTCTGCGATTTCATAAAATGATTTAATTGTGTCATAAGATAAATTATGAGATATTCGATATCTCTAAATACGGTTATTTTTATATCCGTAATTCGATTACATGATATCCTAAATACATTTTACGTAATCGGAAATCAATAAATTATTTATAGATATCTATATAATGTTTTTGAAACTATGAATTACTAAATTGGATTTATTGATATCCATAATTCGTGCATTATAGTAACACATAAAATAATACCGAAAGAGTTTGCCTAAAATTCATTTAATGTCATATAATTGATTATCATATGATACTTTCATTCTGTTAAAATTCATTTTGAGAACTCAAAAATTATATCCAAAAGCAATGTTTTAAAAGAGTTTATCTTTAGATTGCAGTATAGTAAATAATGTCTGTGAAAAAGATCAATGGGAAGCATAAAATGCAGTCAAAAAATTAATAGCAGACTCGGTTTGATTGTGTCTCACGCCCCCTAGCATTTGCTAAAGTGGAACTACATTCATAACTAAATGTCATGCAGTAACAGTCGATTGTTAAAATAAACAGCCAGTGTGTTAGTGGTACTATGCATTTATACCGTGTTTATTTATAGATATATACGTGTATATGATGTATTCTTTTAAATCTACTGCAGAGTACTGTTAATACACGTTTTGTTTACACAAACTATACAAAGTAATTGTTCATGTTTTGATATATGAAATTTATTTGGATCTAACATTTAAGGTTCAGGAGTATATCATCAAAACACAGAAATATTTGATAAACGAACACAATTTTTACCAACGATCTTCCCGACCATTACACATGTTCTGCCTTACTCTCAAGTAGGATGGATACTTGAATGTTCTGAAAAAGTTGTCGCCATTTCAAACCGAATGCCTTTTGTAAAGAAATAAAAATAAACAATTGCCGTAAACTACGTTCCACATAGTTGTGTGATATTTCAGCACTAGGACAATATCGATGTAGATGGGATTTTAAAGGACTGTGTGATCTCTTTATGCATACCTTTTTGGAATTCAATTAATATATCGGTATACTGGCAATTGTTTTGTAGAGTAATGTATATATAGAATTTAGACAGCATTTAACTCAATGAATGATATCATATAAGATTAAATCTCTCGCATTGAGTATACGCACGCATAGAATGTACACTATTAAACATATGTTAAATCTAACCCTAACCTTTAGTCAGTATATAGTACACTCAATACGCGCGTACATCCAATAGGGGAGATTTCGCACCTGCAGTTCGCACTACATGATTATTGTACGTATTGATTGATCGGGCATAGAGAGAGCGTTGAGTAACACATCAAGTAACTGTTTGAAGATATTTCATACAAAAATATATATTACCAAACCTTGTTCAGTAATCCTGTTAATGCTTCCTTTATTTTGTTCATCTTCAACCGTAGTACTCACCTATCCACTTGAATCTTCATGTCTCTTTATTTTATTCATCTATACAACCTGAGTCCTCACATACCCATTTGAAACTCCATGCCCCTTTATTTTGTTTATCTACAACTTGAGTACCAACATATCCACTTGAAATTTCATGTCTCATTATTTTGTTAATCTACTACCTGAGTACTCGCATGTCCATTATAATCTTCATGTCTCTTTATTTTATTAACCTATACCACCTAAGTACTCACATATCCACTTGGAATCCATAGCATGTTACGAAATAAGTGTCATTGTTTGGGTATCGTCTTATTTGTGTGGTTTTATGGTCATTTGTACAGCACACTTCGCTTATTTCCTTGCTCTGAAATCATGTCAGAGAGCATACACCGATTACAACCGTACCCTTATCTATTCTTTATTTAAGAACATTCTGATTATTTTGGCATCTTTGAACAGAACCACGAATACTTAAAATAGGCTAGTTTGATACATTGAATGAGGATATTCTAGAATCAAATCAATATTTGACGATTCAATAATTTACTGAATGCTGAGTATTGTATATCTCAGGTTATAGAAAATATATATTCTCCGCTAAATAGTCGTATGAAAAGGGGCCAAGGGAGGCCCCATCCCAAATTTTGAGAGAGAGGGCGGGCAGCACATGGTGCTCTACCGACTTTTCTCTCTACTTTTGACCCCAAGAAACGATTTTTCCCAGAAGAAACAGTAGAAAAAGTGAAAAAGTCAATTTGGTAGAGCAGTTAGATGTACTGATGTAGATTTGATGTGATGTCTATTGTCACAAAGTCATAAATGGGGAAGAACGTTTATGCCGGCCCCACTATTGCCTCCCCCGCCATCCTAACTTTGAGTTCGCTCCTGCGCCACTGCGCTATGATTTTTTTCTCAGGAGCATTCGTCAGATCTATTTTGGAAAAACAGCTTTAAATAGTAGTAAACATCTGTCGTGTTATGTTAGATGGCACTATTTTAAGCCTTAAACATATACCACTTATATTTAAACACACAAATATTGATTTCACGTTTGTGCATATACATTTAAAGTTATTTTTCATAATTCGAAATATGAATGTGGGTTTACTGTATCTTTTAGATCGCATGGAGAATTACTGCAACGATGAATTTAGTTTCCTTTGGAAGTCTGAATACCAAGTTAGGCTTGAACTTAATGCCTACAAAATTTACGAAACCAAAGGAGACAACTACCCATATGACAAAGTAGGATATTGTGTTACCACTTTCGAGGCTTGGTTGACACGCTATCCAAAATTTATGTTCTATTTCGAAGATTTAAACCTCGACTGCAACAAAGGCCATCTTGAGTTTTACATTGGGGACTTTTCTGACACAAGAGTAAAAGGTAAGATAAATGTTTTCTTCTTGGATGAGTTGGCTAAATATTGAGTGCACGCAACATTTTTGCATTTCTGGTAAAAGAATAGGATTATTACCGTTTGCTTTTAAAAATGTTGTACAGACTTTAACTTGTTTAATACCGTCACATTTAGTCTAGAATGCATAACATAAATTATGTGCTGAAAACAAATGAAAAGTAGTGTTAGATATTGGTAAAATGACAAAACGAATAATAATTTCTTCATCATTATTATTATAACAGTTTCAATGGAACACTGCCCTTACCCACAAAACTTTCTGCACATATCATATGTCGAGAAGTTTATACCACTGGTGACTTTCAAAAACCAACATTCTATTGATTTAAGAGAGATATTTCGTTCGGCTTAAATGTGTAAATGACTCATTAATGTATAAGTATTAATATTTTTGGGCCATTATTTTCATTGACAATTCAATGTCAGCTGCACATCTCTTAATCATCCATTGACCACACTTTACAAACCGAGTCAGCTGTTATTTTTACTACGTTGCGTCATATTCTTCCAAGAGATTTTCTTTAAAGTTAAATTTTATTTACCTTCGCTTTTTGAAACAATTTAGCTCTGTAAAGCTTTTGAGCGACCCTATTTTAAGTACAGTTAAAACCAATTATACCTTACCCCCAGCAATTTGCTGGTACCCATTTACAACTGGGTCGACTGAGGCAATCGTGATAAAGTGCCTTGTCCAAGGACACACCGCAATGTGAGTAGCCAGGATTCGAACCAGGGGCCTTCACATCCGTAGAAAAGCGTCTTAGCCCTCTCGACCACTGCGTCCACATGATTATGCACTAGCACATCAGCAGCCATTTGGGTCCATTTGGCACCTAAAAAATCGTCACACCGTACTTGGACTCAATGGTGTAATTGTTTCTATTATATTTCTTTCTTTTTTGTCCAAATGGTTCAGGCTTGGAGACAGACATATGTGGGGCTGATAAACCACAGGGTGTATATACAGTAGACGAACGATATTTCCGCATAAAATACTTTCCTAAAAGGAGCCACTACAGCAGTGATATATTTTCTATCATCATCACAACTTATGGTCCTGAAGGTAAATTCATATAATTATATACTTCATCGATACATTCTATATTACGTATGTCTAGTTAAAGCAAGTGTTTATTCCATTAGTGCATATTATATTTCTGTTACGCATTTCTACGTAAGATAACTTTGCAATGTAAAGTAACATCCTTTATCACATGTTGTATCATGGTTTACCAGCAGTGTCATTATAACTGTTAACTTCTATCTATAATATTCTTCGACTGAGGAAGAGGCGTGGCTATAAGGCATACTCTAACTAAGTTAGAGAAAATGTCATAGGTCCCGCCTACATATAGAATACTGTAGGGAAATGTTGAACTTTCTAAAACCGTTCTCTATTTCAGTTAGAGTACGCTTGTCGCGTGTTGGTACCAACGCTTTAAATGGAATGTTAACTTGTCAGTCAATTTAGTAGCCGAATGCGTTGTTCATATTGGCGGACCGTGATACAAAACAGAAAGCGTAGGGGTCACTCGAATAATGAGGTTATTCTCTTAAACCCCTATTCTTTCAATTACTTTTACGTCGTGGTAGTGAAATAAAGCCATTACATAAAATTGATAATACACTAGTGTAATAAAGCTTTCGATGTCGTTTTAAGTATAGGAGATACTGGTCAAATTGATAGTATTATAGTAGTTACAGAAAGTAGAATTTTTGATATTTCAGCAGAAAAGCTCACACGTGATAAAGGAATGTGACATTTGTGTCATTTTATATCGAATTTATTAAACGAGTTAATTGATAAAATGCAAAGCAGAACCTCGTTTTTTAATTATTTTCTTCAGCTTGTTTAAAACATTCAATAAGGAAAGACACTCATATAATATCCTCTATATAATAGATTGTAAAACTAAAAGGCTATCAGCATAGTCAAATTTATAAACACTGTTATGCTTTTACAATATGCCATAAATTGTGGGAAGATTTCTTGAGACATTTATTTACTGTTATAGGTGCCTTGTTATTCTTTATATAATTATGTTCGCTAAAATATCTTTTATATTTAGAAATTATCTTCACCTATACATTTTAGGAAAGTCATTTTAGATACCCAAACATATAAAACGAATGATAAAGTTTGATTGTAAAATATAGGTCACTGAGGAGATATAGATTGTTTAACTGGAATTGAATTGTTTAATTGGTAGAGTTAACACCTCCCTCTCCCAATACTAAGACTTTTAGGTTTAACTGATTTTATGTAATACTCCTTACTAGTATATCGGTTTTTCCGTCATATGCAGAATTAGCAATGTTGTTTCTTCTGTCCAGAGATTCAAAAGATCTCTCCATAATATATATCTTTAATCTATTATTTATTTCATAATTTCGATAAACTTTGGGGAGTAGTACTTTTACCAGACAATATTTATAACTTTTACAAGACCCCGGATAATCTGTGAGTTATACAGGTGCCAATATACACTGCTGTCAATAATTAAATTGTAAACTGAACAGACTTGGTGGTTTGTTAATTAAAATACAGGAACACTTTTGCATAACGCCGTGTAATTTTGCTGTCAATTATGCAATACCACAACAATGTTATGATGCATTTTTGAAAAGAAAAGATTGGTATTTGTCAGAATACACTAATCGCGCGATTTAGTATGTTGCAGATATCTTTTAAAATATTAAACGTATGTTTGGGACACATAAGTAATTAGAAAAGAGATACATATGTAATTAATGGCACATTTGTAATTATTTGCAAATACTAGCAAGAAAAGGACAGTAAACAAAATGTAAGAAATTGGGCATATATGTCATAAGAATACATGTATGTGTAACTAGACCATGCACATATTTAACTACGATAAAAGATAAAATGTAAGGATAGATTTCCCGGAAGCACAGAGTACCATAAACACAGCCATAGAGCCATGCATCGCAAAATAGGCCCACAACAAAAAGAGGTTGTAAATAAAAAAATATTGTAGACGTTTCTTTGAAAAGCTTTCCGTAGTTTATGATATCGGTAACCCTGTTGTAATATTGTTTTGGTGATTTGAAGATTTCTACCATTAAATTTCTCTAAATCATATCAGCTCTTGCTGAAGTCATCATCGTCATGGCTGATTTCTTGACACGGGTGCAGAATGCAGACATAGAATGTATTAATATGTGAAACCATTAGATGTATTTGGGATATATATTTCTTATTGTTAAGATCTGGATAATAGGGACATACATAGTTCTATTCCCATTCAACAGTTTTATCAGCATACTAAATGACGTTGCAAACCATTCAGTGATTTTATTGTGATTGAATTTCGTAAAATGCCCTTTTTACCTCATTTCTGTCTCTTTCATTCAATAATTCGCTGTAAGACAAAACATAGGAATTTACTAGAACACACACAGACATAGAAAAGGAGAAAAATCGTCTAGATTAGTTCGTATTTCAAAGAATGGATGTATAAAACATAGACCAAATGAGTTAAAAGTCGGTAGGTGCAGACCATGTGTATAAGAATATTAATGATGGTACAGTGCTTTGCTAACTTTGTTTGTTAAAGCATATACTCTTAGAGGTTACAAATAAATGATGGTGTTAGTTTCCGTGTGTTTAAGGGAACGGGGTGCTTACAGTCGCACCGATATAATTCAGGTAATATGGCGAATTTTTCTTAGATTTTGGTAGTGGAGGAAGACATCTGGTGCTCTTCCAGGTATTATGCGAGATATACGCGGGTAGAACCCTAGACCTTTCTTACGCTAGCTAAATGGCTTTCTCACATGATGAATTCTACAGAATTTCATAAGAAATACCTACATAAAATATCTACATAAATAATTCGTTTATGCGAATTATAATCTCCATGCGAACTTAACGTTTTTTTTATTATTGACTATAAAATATTTCTTATTACTTTCAGGTACATGTCCAAGCTATGCGCACGTATGTGCCAACTCACGATGTATAGACGACAATCTCGTATGCAATGGCAATAAATCCTGTGGTGACAATTCGGGTTGTGAGTTAAGCACGGGTGCAATCGTCGGTATAGTGATAGGAAGTCTCGTTGGGTTAGCTTTACTTGTCAGTGTAGTGGTCTGGTGTATTTATAGCTCGATACGTAGTGGAAACACTTTCGGACCAGCGCAGGTAACATATTTACAATTGTTATATTTTCTTGTCCTTTTTGAATCATTGATTCCATTCATTGTTAACGGATAATAGCGTTCCGCCCAGGACGGTCTTTACAAGGGAAGAGGGTGGGGGTGCGGGATGTTGGTTGCACATTTCATTACCTCTCGTGATCAGACTCAAACAGAACAGAGTCTGCTATCAGTTTTGCTTGGTTCCGTTCTATGCTTCCAAAGGATCATCTTACAGATTTTTTTCTAATGTATTGTCGTGATGGATATAAGCATATAGTGTGTAACTGTAATACTCTTCTTAAGCTTAAAATTAGTCCCACATTGCAAAAACTAATACAAAACTATAGATTGAAGTGTAGTATGGTAGCTTACGGGCACTCAAAGCAGCGGCAGGTAGTACTGCTTTACCATAATTTGTCTGTACATTTCTGACGGGTAAACATACTGTGTGGCATACCAAACTAATGAAGACTTACAATTAACAATATACTATTTTAGACACTTTTTACCGAGGTTCTGTTTGATAAAAGACATGTAAAACTATTGCCTTTAGATGCTCACAATTACTTCAAATGAGCCTTTTTTGTGTCCAGTGTTTGAATTCCATGAGCTAGCAAAGTGTACCATACTGTCCTCATTCTGTTTTTGCATTGGATGACTACATTATCACTGTCATATTTTTATTAAATTTAATGTTTTACTATTATACCATTACTAAAATTATAGCTTTTTTCAGGGCAGACAATTCATGACTAAGGCTGGGCACCTATGATTTGCTTTGTTTTATTATTTCTGTTTTTGATTTGAATCTCTGTAAGTAAACACAGTTTCAAGAAATTCTGTACGAAAAAAAATTTGGCTCCATATATATATGTACACTGGGGCAAGTGTCCCTGACTATGAACCTGACAAAATGATACCTCAAAGTCCTAATCTTTCCAATGGACCGAATTTCTTTACACTTTGTATACATACTGAATGCAAATGATGACTAAAACAGAAATATAAATTAAAATGCACAGTTTGCTTGCCGTCATCTTGACTTTTTACATATTTTATTAAAGCTACTTTCCATAGAATCACAAGTATTCTTATCATTTGTCTATATTTTCTTTATGGTTTCAGACTAAGCAAATAGCAATTATTTTATCTAAATTCCATTTTGTTACTTTGTAATCGAAGTACCGAAACCTATTTTTAGAATGTGAAATTGAAAGTAGACTATAATAATCAAAAGAGCGCACACTCAGCTGGCAAACAGTAACAAAATGGCTGCCCTAGCACGCAGTAAGGCTTCTGGGTAAAGACATTCAATACTTAACGGTGAATATTCTAATATACGGCCTTATATGCAATGAAAATGTTCGTTGGGGTATATTTAACAGCTTAAAGACAAACTGTCAGGGAATGTTACACAATTTATTATACATGAATTTAAACGTGATGTTAATTTCTTTTAAATGCATGTAGGGCAACGCGCATACTTTAGAAATGAATTGGGTGTATTAATCAATTTCGTTTGTAGCTGTCAAGGGAGAAACGCCGTTTTGAACATAATGAAGAGCAAACAATTACTATGTCAGGAAATATGACACCACTTACTGTACACAATTTTAAAGGTATTTATATTGCCTTTCAAATGCTTGAACATGCAATGTTCTATCTTGGGGGAAGTACTTCAAACGGCATTCTCATAGAAGACATTTTGAATGAACTAGCTAAATCATACCAGAGATAAAAATCTTGGTCATAATGAATTTGAATGACAGTAAATATCTTTAAATATCTGTAAAAAGATGTATGATGAATTGTATTATATATTCCCTCAAAAGGAACATGTGCCGCACATTTTTAAGCTCCATCGACCAATAAACGTTAGTGTTTGCAAACAGTGTTACTACTGTTTCTGTTACTGTTGGCCAAAAAGTGGTTATCTTATAACTGCTAAGTGTCGTCGACGACAGTTAATAGTTTACCATTGAAATCTTTGAAAGTACGCCGAATTTAACAATTATCAATGGTTCACTATTGAAACCAGAATTATTTGACCACGTACAAGTAGAATTATTTTTTTTCTATAACGAAATTTAATTAGAGTGTGGAAAGCAGCTTTAACTATCACAACAGCAATCTTTAAATGCCGTGTGGTGGCTGTAAAACGTCTCCCCGTAATTAGATTCAGTGTTGTTATATTTTCTGGTCCTTTGGGATCACGGAGTCCATTCAACATATGTGTAAAATAGTTCCGCTTAAGCCGGTGCTAGCGGGCGTGAGAGGTGTTGCAAATTTCATTACCTCTCATGAACAGACTCAATCAAACCGAGTCTGCTATTATTCTTCTTGGTTGCATTCTTTGCTTCCAAAGAACCTTTTTACAGATTTTATTATATGCCCATGAAAATTGGATTTTTTTAGTATTTTCTGAATCTCAAGGGCAGCTATTTCAAGATCAAGAACCGGTACTTATGATTTTTAGCTCACCAGAGCCAAAGACTCAGTGTGAGCTATTAGGATCACACACCGTCCGTCATCCAAACTTGACAGGAATGTTTCTTGGATGAAGCTCTACAAAAATTGTTCAAAGAATTGGATTCCATGCAGAACTCTGGTTGCCATGGCAAAAACTTTAAAATTCTTCTTCTGAAAAACCAGAAGTCCTAGAGCTTAGATATTTGGTGTGAAGCATTGCCTAGTAGACCTCTATCAAGTTTGTTCAAATCATGACCCCGGGATCAAAATTGATCCCGTCCCAGGGGTCATTTAAATTTACATAGGAAAAACTTAAAAATCTTCATTTCAAAAACCAGAAGCCCTAGAGCATAGATACTTGATATGTATCATTGCATAGTAGACTTCTACAAAATTTGTTCAAATCATGACCCCTGGGATCAAAATTGGCCCCGCTCCAGGGGTCACTTTATTTTACATAGGAAAATCTTCAAAAATTGTATAAAAAAACCCAGAAGGTCTAGAGCTTAGATATTTGACATGTAGCAATGCCTAGTAGACCTCTTCAAAATTTGTTCAAATCATGACCCCCGGGGTCAAATTAACCCCGCCCCAGGGGTCACTTGATTTTACATTGGAAAATCTTCAAAAAAAAATCTAGAAATAAACCAGAAGGTCTAGAGCTTAGATATTTAACATGTGGCATTGCCTAGTAGACTTCTACAGAATTTGTTCAAATCATGACCCCCAAGGGTCAAATTGATTCCGCTCCATGGGGTTTCTTGATTGTACATAGAAAAATCTTCAAAAAATATCTAAATAAACCGAAAGAGCTAGATCTTAGATATTTGACATGTAGCACTGCATAGTGGACGTCTACAAAATTTGTTGAAATCATGAACTCCGGGGTCAAATTGACTCAGCCCCAGGGGTACTTGGTTGTACAGTGGGAAAACTTCATAAATTTGCTAAAAAATAAACCAGAAAGTCTAGATCTTAGATATATGATATGTAACATTGCCCAGTAGACTTCCACAAACATTGTTCAAATTATGTCCCCCGGGGTAAAATTGGCCCAGTCCCAGGGGTTATTTGATTGTACATCGGAAAATTTTCCAATTTTTTTTCTAAAATCATCAGTTTGACATTTGAAACATGTAGCTCATATTTCTCTGGTGAGCGATCCAGGGTCATCATGACCATCTTGTTAATATATACTTCCGTTTTAAACTAGATTCTCAGTCAGTACTCAAAGTTTAAAGAAATTCTGTCCGTAGGACAATTTTTGCCTATAATACATATAGGAAACTGCAAGATGTGTCTTTAAGTAGTTGGTAGCTTAAACACAAGTCAAATCTTTTTTATATCTTGTAAAGAAATCTACGTTAAAACAGAACCGATTGTAGTTTTCGTGTGCATTGTGTATAATAAATGAAACAGTACGGATTTAATTCTGCCTGTTCGTATTTGCTAGTAGAACAGAAGCCGTATTTTTGACAGCATTTATAAACTTTTTAAGGTATATCATAGAGCCATTTACTGAGACTAAATGTACCTAGCTGGACAAAGTTACAATGATTTTACAAATAACAAACCAGTAAGAAATGTTTGCTGTTAGTACTGGTCGCACAACAGTTCACGTTGAGTTATATCCAGCTACTTGCAAGTAATTTCGAAAGCACAAACCTCTGTCTACGTAAGCATCGTTGGATGAGCCAGAGTAATCCTGTACTTGTTTATACTTACAGAGCACGCCGGTAACATATTCAGGTTATACTCCACAAGTATGCAACCAACCGATGTATGGGGTAAACCAGGGATCACCTTACAACCCCAGGCAATCTCCATACCCTCTTGCCACAGCACCAAGCAGTGCTACTACTGATCCAAGCCAACAAGGGATCATTCGCCCAGTTTACGATATTAATGAAGGCACGAACTATCACAACGACCAGACACATACTTTATTATGAAATTCAGAGACAACCGAACAACAACCAGACGGGAACAAATATAACGATCCTCCACCACAATACAGTGAACTCTTTGCAAATTCTGACCAAAGCAAACACCAACCTTAGGAATACTACAGTGTAATTATAAGCATATGCTTTGCATTGGAAACGTTTGCACAAGTGTATTCCTTTCGACGGGATGGAAAATAGGTATCTCATATTATATTTGGTTAAAATCAATGTTAGAACAATAACAATAAAACAAAAAGCTCTGATACACAACTTGAATGCAAAAAATATCCTATGCAGTGCTATATTCCAATTTACAAATATTCTTGTACATGTCATTTTGTTTGTATTGACTTATATTGACAGTATTATAAATATCTGTCGAATTAAAGAGGTGTTTTTATGATGAAGAGATCTGTCCTCGTGTAATGTGCCTAATTTTGTATTGTTAATTTCGTGCTTGTTTGTTATATAAAATAAAATGTTAACAATTCGCTTTATTATTTATACGACTATCGAGGATATATAACTAATTTGCAGCGAGGTCGTATATATTTTCGTGATGGAAACAAGCATATAAGGTGTAATGACTATTACTCTGACGACTAAAATCCGATTGAAACTCTTAAAATCATTCTAAAAATTTAAATAACACTCTCACTTTTTGTCTTCGCTGCTGCAAGTACAAGTGCTATTGTTTGATCAACCTAATCCGGTTTTCTGTGAATAGCGGCATTGTTTTTTACATTTCCTGGTCCTTTGGAATTATGGAGCTCCCTCCACGACTATGTTAATACAGAGGTAGAGGGCGTGTAGGTAGTTGCATATTTCATTTCCTCTCATTAACTCCTCTAGTATTTTACTTGGTTGTATTCAATGATTCAAAACATACCTTCTTAAAGAGTTTCACTATGACAATAGCTAGCAGTCTTTAAGTGCTTTAAGGTGGCTTTAAAAAGTCTACCCGTATTTTAGATTTCATAACCCCTAATGAACAGACTCAGTCAAACCGAGTTTGCCATTGTATTACATGGTTGCGTTCTATGCTTCCAAAGGAACTTCTGAAAGATGGTATTATTTTCGTTTCAAGATCCGTATACGAATTGAATCATATATCATTATTAAGGTCTCCGAGGGAAGTAGAAAGCTCTTATTGAATTTTTAAAATATCTTTAATAATGAAAGTTTTTTTTAGAACTTTTGCAAATGTTAACATTGAAATGATGTTTTAGTGCCATCTAAAATACCCATAATATATTAATGCTTAGTAGCAGTCAATGCACAAATACAAATCAAATTTGAAATTTTGGTGTCTAAAATTGCAGAAATTCACAATGCTAGATAGTCATATCAAAATTAGTCTGTCGGTAAATTCAAAACTAATCAATATGTTTCAAACTTTAAAAAACTGCTTCTGCTACTCTCGAATTTCTTAAAAATTGTGTATAATATTAATTGTTTTTGAACTCAAGGAAAAACCTTGATATGGGTTTTGTATTCATTAACGAAATGGAGACCAGACAGTAATTCAGACAGAAAATTTGTACGTATATTATAATAAGTGATATATCTAAAATAGATCGTATTCAATTAACCCACAAAATATGATTTAATATATCTTACACTGTATTCTGCAATTTCATAAAATGATTTAATTAAATATATCATAAAATGAATTCTTAAAGATATTCGACATCTCTAAATACGGCTATAGTCAAACAAATTTGACGCTATCCTAGGAAATATTGAGTTTTATTTCTTGTGGCAATATCTCCACTACCATCAAACACTCGAAAGACCAAAATAGTAGATGCAATTTCCGATGATTTAGGTTTAACTGCCGATTTTGTTGCAAATATGAGATAAATTCATTTAACAAATGAAAATTACATGTATCAAAAGGGATTCAATTCCGCATTGATTTATCTAAAAATATCAAATATTTTCCAAAATTACGAATTTTCTCGTGATCTAATTTTAACCTATGTATGGGCACTGTACACTATAAACGTTTACTGCGCCTACTAGGCAATATGTGCATGAGAAAAAACCAACAACCTTACATGACGGTGTACTGTGATTTATCTTCTATTATTTTGGTACCGTCAAATTATTAGGACTAGGTTATTCTTATATTCTAAATTCTTTTACAGTCATATCCTAAATACAAGTTTCATTATCTGAAAATAAATTTTATGATGTCAAAAATTCATTCATAGATATCTAAAAATGTTTTAGCTTTTATGAATTACTAAAATCGATTTATTGATACTAGTGCATACTATTAATATTATAGGCGTTTGTCGCATTTGTTAATGTCATAAAATAGCATTTAAGTTATCTAAATTTTATTTAATGTTATATAATTGATTTAGTGATACTACAAAATTCATATCTTAGTTCATATCCTTTATTGGTTTAAAATTTATTTGGAGAACTCAAAAAAATCATACGCAATAGCCATCTTTCACTAAAATATTTTATCCTTAGATATTTACTTCAGATGTATAAAATCATCATTAAATGTATTTTCCGTTAATAAAAATATAAATACGTTTGCATATATATGTCTATATTCATTATTAAATGTCATGCAGTTACAGTTAATCGGTAGTACATGTGTACAGTATGTACTAGTACTATTTTAAATCTAATGCGCCCAGAAACTTGTTAATTCTATGTAAGAAAAAAATAAAAAAACATACGCACTGACGTTCACGTTCACGTGCACTCAAAAAATGAAATTGCATTCCAAATCTAAAGATATCCAATCTTAATTGACGAGCGAAAACTACTTCTTTTTACCAATAATAAGTAAATTGTATAAATTTATGTATTAGTTTTCTTTAAAAAAATCAATAGTTTATGTCATTTCGTTCGAACAATTTAAATGCATATGTATTAGTTATCTGAAAACTCAGCACTTACCACATCCTTCGAACCATTTTATTCGAACGAAATTCAGCCAGCCATACCCGGTATTTCACAATATGTTTATGTATGTACCACTTATTGATTGTGCATGGAAATGTGATATGGTCGCATATCTATGTTTACAAAATTAAAGTAGGCTAATATAAACTAGATAGGTTTTAGATAACGGGTAACCTAAAGTCGGGTATATTTAGTGTTTTGAAATGGAGGCTACACCTGTTAGATTCACTAAAACAATTAGAGATGTGGGAATATTTATTATAATTGGAATATTGCTGTGCATGTTCACTGGAAAATGTGATGGATGTAAGATATTTACAATTTCTCATTAGGAAACACAGTTACTTTCTCTTAGGTAAAATAGTTTGTTTTAGATGCTAACATAAATTCTCCCATTGAATGTACACACGCACTGAATGTATACTCTAAAAGTACATCAATCAGGAGCAAATTAATGTTTGCGTAACTAAAGCTTTATGAAATGAATTTAACTTGATAAACTATCTGAAGTAACAGTGTTCGTAGACCTACAATGCTATGTGTGATTGTCAATTTGGTATAAGAAACTTTTCACCTATCAGTGATAGTACACATTTGTACACATGTATTTGTGTGCACTGTTTTAAACCTAACACAAAGTGCAGTTAGATTTCAATACACAAACGTCAATTTTATGCTTGTATACTATACACTTATTGTTCATATTTTGGTCTAAATTTATCTTTTAGATAGCATGGAAAATTATTGCAACGATGAATTTAGTTTCATTTGGAAGACTGAATACCAAGTTAGGCTTAAACTTAACGACAACAATATTTACGAAAAGAAGGAAAGCGTCTATCCATACAACAGACCACGATATTGTGAGACCACTTTTGAGGCCTGGATTACACGCTATCCAAAATTCATGTTCTATTTCGAAGAGTTAGACCTCAACTGTGACAAAGGCCATCTCGAGTTTTACATTGGCAAGAGTACTGACACGAGACTGCCAGGTGAGCTATTCTTCCTCGGGGATGGCAGCCGATTAGGTAACTTAGTGGTAGAGCGCCCGCTTCGAGTGCGGGAGGTCGTTGGTTCTATCCCTGGCCGCGTCATACCAGATACGTATAAATGGTACAATAGACACCGTCCTCTATATAAATATGACTGATTTTTTTAAATGACGTTATACCGAACACACACGCTCCACATTAAGTCAATGCATTAAGTGTTGCATTTCTATTGTCCGTAATTATTGACCTGGCACTCATGAATAATCCGTATATTTCCCTAAATTAATATTCGATGTCCGAAGCTAAACAGCGATATGAATATTGCGTAATATATGTTTCTTTAAAATGTTTACTAGTAACTATGCGGACAAAAAGTTTAGCTGCCAATCTCGGGGCTGTGTGTTCGAGTCCTGCATGTGACTTTTTTTTTTCAAATTTTGTCTGCAACTAACAGGTAGAAAAATTGTCACACTTACCTTGTCACATTATAAAGTCCATTTTTAAAGAACTTTTGGTCAAGTTAACTGTCGAATAAAAATCTTTAAAAGTACTTAGATAAAAAGACAAAGTACTAGTCACCAGCGCGTTTTCCAGAAACTGAATACTAAAAGAAAACAAACAGAATTCGTGAAATATGCTACGAAAATACTGTAAGAAGAAGAACAATATCGATAATGGTCTGCATTGATTTATTCGATCTGCATAACATTTTGTATATTTATTAAGATACTTACACGAGTCATGTTAAGAAATTTGTCCTACTAGTGCCTTTGAAGGTACGCACATTTTATGGCATTTGAGAGATTCTATTTGCATAAGATGTGTGAACTAGTCACTTTTATGCATCAAGTGTATTTTGCAATCAACGTAAAGACAACTGTGCACATTGCAGTATTTGAACTGAACCATAGAGTCATTCCTTAACAATTTCTAGACTATTCAACGTTTCCGAGAAATAAAGCTCCGCTAAAGCCGGTAAAAGAAGGAAGGGGAATTGCATATACGTTATTTTCTTTTCAAAGAATACTCTTAAAGGTTTTATCAACTACCCCATCAGCAGACTGTTGGTGCCGTGCGGCGGCTTTTAAGGTCTCCCCGAACTAAGACTCAATGTTGCAATTGTTTCAAATATATTTCAATTATTTTGTCTATTTATGTTTCAGGCTTGGACGGAGATATATGCGGAGCTTATAAGCCGCAGGGTGTATATACAGTAGACAAAAGGTATTTCCGCATAAAATACGTTCCTAAAAGGAGCCAGTACATCATATGATATCTTTTCTATTATCATCACAACTTATGGACCTGAAGGTAAGTTCTCATATAATTATATACTTCATGTGTCAGTGACGCGCAATTTGGTATTTTGCAAATATCTTTTGAAACACTAAACGTATGTCTGGGTGAAATAAGTTACTAGGTTTCATATACAATGTATAACAAAGACATTTTGAAAGAATAGTGGCACATTTGTAATTATTTGATAAATAAAATTCATTTGTAAATAAACTGGGCACGTATGGAACTACGATAAAACATGTGGTGTCTTGCATAGCCATGGTTTATTCAATGACATGGATGCAAGTCGTCGACATACTAGTATGTGTTTGCCCGGAACAGTTTGTGTGAAGCCAATTGATGGTGGGGGAAGACATCAGGTGCCCCTCCAGCATACGTGGGCGTAGAACCACCTTCCTTTTCTTCAAAAATTGATAAAAAAAATACCCACGAAAACTGTCTTCTTATTCTAGTCTTGTGTAAATGAAATATGACTGGACATTTAACGTCTCCATGCAAACTTTATCGTTCGAGGAAATCAAGAACTTTTATTTGCGTTCTTTTTGTCTCAATTTCAGATACATGTCCAAGTTATGCGCACGTATGTGCCAACTCAAGATGTATAGATGATGATCTCGTATGCAACGGCAATAACTCCTGCGGTGATAATTCGGGTTGTGACCTTAGCACGGCTGCAATCGTCGGTATAGTTATAGGAGGTCTCGTTGGGTTAGCTTTACTTGTCAGTGTAGTGGTATGCTGTATTTGTTGCACGAGACGTAGTGGAAACACTCCCGGAACTGTGCAGGTAACATGTTTACAATAGTTCTATTTTCTGGTCCTTTGGGATAATGGATTACATTCAATGTTAACAGATTATAGAGTTTTGTTTAAGCTGGTGCTAGGGGATGTGCGGGGTGTTACACATTTCAGTTAAACTATTTTCGTTTTTGTCGTGTTGGGCGACCTGTGAAGTGTCCTTTTTTCTCTATCTTATTCTCACAGCAGCGTTGTTTGTGCCGTGTGGCGGCCGTAAAAAGTCTCCCCGTACATTCAATCAGGGCTGTTGTATTTCGATCTTCTCAGATCGTTCAGCACGACTTTTATGCTGTGTTATTGGTACTGTTTAATTTCTCAACATGACCATTTCGGCCTGGGTGGTTCCAATACTCCCGCTTTCATAGCCTTAGGTATTGTATAATCACCCCTTGGATATGGTGCCTACTTTTTAATTTTGTCTTTTGACAGTCTCTGTGATACGCAGGCTCCATAACCTCAGATTCCCTTTCTAAATTCCAGTTTGTTCAGTTCTGCCCATTGTTTTCTCGTTTGGGCCAACCCTTTACTTTATCTGGGGACCAAACGCCGCTTTTCATGGAATTACACTCCTCAACACGTGTATCATTGAAGGTTCCATATTCACCGCCGTTTGAATACATCTGCGAATGTCTCTAAATTGCTTTTTGTACTTTTAGCATGTGTAAATGTTGAGTTCAGCTCAACCCGGGGCTAGAGGGCGTGGACGGTAGCATGCAAATCATTTGTTCAAATCATGAACCCCGGAGTCAAAATTGACCCCGCCCCAGGGGTCACTTGATTTTACATTGGAAAATCTTAAAAAATCTTCTTCTCAAAAACCAGATGCTTAGATCTTAGATATTTCACATGTAGCATTATCTAGTGAATCTCTACTAAAGTTGTTCAAATCATGACCCTGGGGTCAAAATTGACCCCGCCCCAGGGTCATTTGATTTTACATAGGAAAATCTTCAAAAAAATTCTAAAAATAAACCAGAAGGCCTAGAGCTTAGATATTTCACATGTAGCCTTGCCTAGTA